>NW_017727794.1:94117-147083 GCF_001865875.1 Lupinus angustifolius | reverse complement strand
CACCTAGGGGGGGGGGGAATAGGTGTAGCGGATTACTAATCCCGCTTTTCCGATTTTTGCGCAGAATACAAAGCTGCTTCAGTTAATCGATTATCAACATGGTTAATCAATTAAAGACAGTTGTGTTAATAGATTATGGTTAGCTCGTTAATCAATTATACTGATTGTTTACTCTTTGAAAAATAGACTTTTCTTGCTTTGAAAACAAAGATGAATATTGATCTTACTATCCTAATATTGATTCGTGATTATTAACAAATTAACAGCAATTAGCACTTAATCATAGAATGCAAATAAACTCAGAAAGCAAGTAAAGACAGAAACATAAAAAGATAGGGAAAAAGAAAATGTGCTCGAGGATTTTTATCTTGTTTCATTTGCAGGTCTACTTGCAAACTACATCTAGGCCTCCTAGTTGATCTAGGAGATTTTTCTTCACTATCAGAAATGTAAATTCAATTACAATCACACTTCCAATAACCCTAGACATAAACTTCCTTCTTAAAACCGTTGAGCCACCAAGCTCGGTTTGACCACTATCAACGCATACTTGGATACCACATCGTTCGCGCAATTTGGCCCCAGCCGAAACTATCGTTCGATTCAAGACTCCTTGTCTTGTGAAGACAATTGATTCTCAACTTGTGATGATACCACGATGAGAATTATCCTCAAATAACATAAAGTTCGCCGAGTTACTTTGTACACAAAATTGTGCGGATATAGACTCTGAATTTTGGCTCTATAACCATTGATAGAAGTTCTCACAAACAACCCTAAAACTAAATGTGGAAACCAAGTAAGGTTTTTCAACTGAATGAAAAATGTTTAGCACCTTGGAAAAGACTTTCTCTATTCTCTCTCTCTTTTGTCTCTTGTAAATGCATGCAAGAAAAACTTCTCAAAGATCAATAAGATAACCTTGAAAATTAAGCACTATAAATCTTGCGTTTTTCTTTCTTTCTATTCTTTTTGTTGCTAATTGAAAGTGCGAAAAATACTCTATTAAAAATTGATTTGTTCTGCTTTTAATAACAGTTTTTGTTCATAACTGATTGCAACTGACATTAATCGATTATAAGGCATGTTAATCGGTTAATGTGTTTCTTGAAAAATGTTTTTCAGTCATGGCTTAATCGATTAATAACTTGCTTAATCGATTAATAAGCAGAAATCCTGGGAGGTTAGCTATTGTAACTCCTTAATTGATTATATCTTTTTTTAATTGACTAACGAATTTCAACAAGACTTAATCAATTATCAAATGAGTTAATCGATTAATATTGTTTGAAAATGGTTTTTTTCTAACTATATGGTACATACTCTCTATGATGAAGGAACATGCAATGTGATTTTTGAAATGATTAATTCCTTTATGCACAAACCATGTATGCCTAATTCAAATGCATGAATCTTACTTATCATATATATATATATATATATATATATATATATGTAGATGTGATGCCTCAACCTATATGATTTTCATTTTAGACTTTTTGTGAGACTTCCATCTTGGGTTTACCTAACCTAAACTCAATACTTGGAAAACATCTTAGGACTCTAGAATATAAAAAACAATCCTAAGTTCTATGACGTTGACCATGAGTTTTTGGTATGTTGTTTGTTATGATGTTCAAGTCTTCAAGCTTCCATATAACACCTTGTCTTCATCAAAACTTAGTAGGTTGGTTATAATGGAATCCCTTGACTATTTGCCATTTTATTTTGATGAAGACAAAGGTTGATGAAAGATAAAGTTTGATAAGGACAAGGATCGATAACAAAGATTAATGATCAAGGACGGGTTTGAAGGGATGAGCAAATCAATAAAACAACAAAGTCAACAATAAAGTCAAGACTCAAGTTCATACAAGGAAAAGCATTCAAGAAGATCTAGATGCTAAATATTTTATATCTTTATTAGGTTTTAGGATGTTTGCTTAGTAAGAGTCTAGGCAATGATGAAAACCAATAAAAGTCTCACAAGCTAAAATCAATCATAACTAAAATGAGACTGACATGCACACATAGATGATTGATATGCATATGCATACGTACATGATCGTATGTTTTGGATGCATTTAAAAAGAGTTTTTAAATCATAAATCATTCAATGGCATGCATCATTCTTCTATGAATCATATAGGAGGTTCATACAACATTGAAATATCTTTTTGGAAAACCATTAATCGATTAAGAGATATTTTAATCGATTAAGCATTGAATTCTTCGGAACACGTTAATCGATTTGGTATAGGTCTAATCGATTAAGATTTGATATTGTTTATGTTTTCTAGTATTCTCAAGAACCCTTTAATCAATTAAGTTTAAGGTATAATCGACTAACTGCGGCTAAAAACAGAATGGTATCTTAGCCCAAGTTTTTCATATTACATAATGTTGATCATATTGAATAATATACATGAATATTGATTCATAGAGTTAGAACAAATATATGAAAAGCAGATTACACATTGTTTAGAAAATCTTAAGCTCTTTCACTTTCATATCTTTAGAGAGATTTTAAAAAGTGTTCTTTTGAAAAAGATAAAAGGGTGAATCTTTACAATAATACCCGTTGAGATTAATTGTTAAATCTTTTGTTAAAAAGAAATATTGCATCTCACGTTTACTGTTTTGTAATTGTGAGATCTTTAGAAGGGTTCTTAAATTCTAGAAGAGTGGTTAAATCTACATATTGAGGTGCACACACAACTTGAAAGAATTGTTAGACAATGCAATAACACATTCTCTTGGTGTGATTGGTATCACTATTAAAGGAGAATAGGTTTAGGAAAAATCCTAGCTGTTGTTAGGTGTGTCTTCACGAGAAGGAAGAGGTATTGGTATTGAGTAATACATGGCTGAGGCCTAATCGCGAAAAGATAGGAGATCTTAGTAGGCGAGAAAGAGAGGTCAAACCGAGGGTGTCAAGTTCATAGAGTCTAAGAAAGTAGTGTCTTGTGTCTTGTACTGGAAGCTTGTTTGTAAGAGTATATTAAGATTCCATAGTGAATAAAAATCTCCTAAGATCAGAAGGGGAGGCCTAGATATAGTTTGCAGTGGACCGCAAACGAACCAGGATAAAAAGCCGTGTCTTATTCTTCTTATCTCTTATCTTTTTATATTTTCGTATTACTTGATTTACTTAAGTTGACATACATATAATTCTGTGTTAATTGCATATTCTATATTGTGCATTTACTGTTCTTAATCTTCTATGATAAGTGCATAAAAGTTTAGTTGAATCTTGGTAATCTTGGAGATCGAAAGAAAATTGATTTCTTTGAACAAGAACTAAATTATCGATTAAGGTGTTTAGTTAATCGATTAATAGCAGAACGAGTTAATCGATTATAGCTTTGTTTAATCGATTGTGTATAATTTTGTGTATTCTGTTTATTTATTGAGCAACGATAATCATGTACCATATAACCTATGGGAATGGAGTATTTCCTGTTATAAGAAGATAAGTTATCTCCTCCTGCTAGTGAAATCATGACATGTGTCATGTTTCATCATTTTCTATAAAAATATTTTTAAAAATAAACAAAATAGCACACATGTCAATTTTTACTGGCTAGAGGAGATAAGTTATCTCCTGATATATGGAGATACATTATTCTCTATCACCTATTCACCCCCCTAGGTGAGTTACAGAGCCATGTGGGACCCAACAAGTGGTATCAGAGCTAATACGACCATGCTAGCTTAGCGGCTTAGATTGTTGGTCGTAGGCACTTTTACCATGGGCTATTCTAACTCATTTAGCGGCGATGGCGCATACATCGACCACCCTCCAGTTCTCAGTGGCGAGGGGTATGCCTACTGGAAAATTCGAATGAGGATCTTTATTAAGGCCATTGATACCAATGTTTGGGATTATGTAGAATATGGACCTTTCGTTCCACTACACATAGTGAACGGAGAAACCAAAGTAAAACCTAGAAGTATTTTGACCAACGAGGAAAAGAGAAAAGCGTAGCTTGATTTGAAAGAGAAAAATATTATAACCTTCGCACTCTCATACGATGAGTTATTTAAGATTTCTCAGTGTGATATTGCCAAGGATATGTGGGACTCTTTACAACTAACCCCCGAAGGCACTAGTGAGGTCAAATGGTCTAGATTGAATATATTGATGCATGAGTATGAGTAATTTCACATGTTTCCACATGAGTCTTTTTCTGATTTGCAAAAACGGTTTACTTACATTATTAATCATCTCATTACATTAGATAAATCATTTTCCAAACATGAACTAACGGTTAAGTGTTCAGATGTCTGGACAAGAAAAGGCAACCTAAGATGACTACCATCAAGGAGTCAAAGGACTTGGAAGAAATGACGCTCGCAACATTATTTGGTAAACTTCAAGAACACGAGTTGGAATTAAGACGTTTGACACTCAATGAGAAAATGGATGAGAACATCAAAGGAATCTCCTTCAAAGTGACAAAATCATATGCAAGAAGTCAAAAGGAGACGTGTGATGGTGATGAGTCCAGTTCTGACACAAATGATGAAGTCATGTCCCTCCTCATCAACAAATTCATAAAGTACTTAAGAAAGAATGGAGGACTCAAGAAGCTTCATAAGGAAAATGAGGAAAGTTCAATCAAAATGAGCAAGAATCTCAAATGCAAAGTAACTTGCCATAAGAGTGGAAAAGTAGGTCACATGAGATACACATGTCCTACCTCTCTAAAAAATATTGAACATGACAACAAGAAAGACTCTCGGGATGTCAAAGCTAAGAAGACATACATTGTGTAGGATGCACCCGAAGAGAACAATTCATCAACAAGCATCTCGGAAGATGAGGAATCAAACAAGATTTGTTTAATGGCTCAAAATCTGAATTCTTGCAAAGTAAGTGAGAAAGATGATCCTAGTGAGGTACACTCATCGGATTCTATTTCAAATTCTGATATATTTCCCACGAATGACATGTTTTATGATGCTTATGTTGAAATGCATGAAGATCTTAAAATGTTAGCTAAAAAGTGTATGGATAGAAAAAGGTTAATTTTAGATCTTGAAAAGAAAACATATGGATTACAAAATTTCATTGATATGCTAAAAATTGAAAATCCAACCTTAGATGCAAAATATGCTAACTCTTCATGTAATTGAACTTCTAATTAAAGCGTCATATCTACTGGTGAAAATTACATTTGCATGGAAAAGTAGGTCACATGAGCAATTATCTCAAATGCAAAACAACTTGCCATTAGAGTGGAAAACTAGGTCACATGAGATACACATGTCCTACCTCTCTAAAAAATATTGAACATGACAACAAGAAAGACTCTCAGGACGTCAAAGCTAAGAAGACATACATTATGTAGGATGCACCCGAAGAGAACGATTCATCAACAAGCATCTCGGAAGATGAAGAATCAAACAAGATTTGTTTAATGGCACAAAATCTGAATTCTTGCAAAGTAAGTGAGAAAGATGATCCTAGTGAGGTACACTCATCGGATTCTATTTCAAATTCTGATATATTTCCCATGAATGACATGTTTTATGATGCTTATGTTGAAATGCATGAAGATCGGAAAATGGATGAGAACATCAAAGGAATCTCCTTCAAAGTGACAAAATCATATGCAAGAAGTCAAAAGGAGACGTGTGATGGTGATGAGTCCAGTTCTGACACAAATGATGAAGTCATGTCCCTCCTCATCAACAAATTCATAAAGTACTTAAGAAAGAATGGAGGACTCAAGAAGCTTCATAAGGAAAATGAGGAAAGTTCAATCAAAATGAGCAAGAATCTCAAATGCAAAGTAACTTGCCATAAGAGTGGAAAAGTAGGTCACATGAGATACACATGTCCTACCTCTCTAAAAAATATTCAACATGACAACACGAAAGACTCTCAGGACGTCAAAGCTAAGAACACATACATTGTGTAGGATGCACCCGAAGAGAACGATTCATCAACAAGCATTCCGGAAGATGAAGAATCAAACAAGATTTGTTTAATGGCTCAAAATCTGAATTCTTGCAAAGTAAGTGAGAAAGATGATCCTAGTGAGGTACACTCATCAGATTTTATTTCAAATTCTGATATATTTCCCATGAATAACATGTTTTATGATTCTTATGTTGAAATGCATGAAGATCTTAAAATGTTAGCTAAAAAGTGTATGGATAGAAAAAGGTTAATTTTAGATCTGGAAAAGAAAACATAGGGATTACAAAATTTCATTGATATGCTAAAAATTGAAAATCCAACCTTAGATGCAAAATATGCTAACTCTTCATGTAATTGAACTTCTAATTAAAGCGTCATATCTACTGGTGAAAATTACATTTGCATGGAAAAGTAGGTAACATGAGCAAGTATCTCATATCAAAGCAACTTGCCATAAGAGTGGAAAAGTAGGTCACATGAGATACACATGTCCTACCTCTCTAAAAAATATTGAACATGACAACAAGAAAGACTCTCAGGACGTCAAAGCTAAGAAGACATACATTGTGTAGGATGCACCCGAAGAGAACAATTCATCAACAAGCATCTCGGAAGATGAGATTTTCCAAACATGAACTAACGGTTAAGTGTTCAGATGTCTGGACAAGAAAAGGCAACCTAAGATGACTACCATCAAGGAGTCAAAGGACTTGGAAGAAATGACGCTCGCAACATTATTTGGTAAACTTCAAGAACACGAGTTGGAATTAAGACGTTTGACACTCAATGAGAAAATGGATGAGAACATCAAAGGAATCTCCTTCAAAGTGACAAAATCATATGCAAGAAGTCAAAAGGAGACGTGTGATGGTGATGAGTCCAGTTCTGACACAAATGATGAAGTCATGTCCCTCCTCATCAACAAATTCATAAAGTACTTAAGAAAGAATGGAGGACTCAAGAAGCTTCATAAGGAAAATGAGGAAAGTTCAATCAAAATGAGCAAGAATCTCAAATGCAAAGTAACTTGCCATAAGAGTGGAAAAGTAGGTCACATGAGATACACATGTCCTACCTCTCTAAAAAATATTGAACATGACAACAAGAAAGACTCTCAGGACGTCAAAGCTAAGAAGACATACATTGTGTAGGATGCACCCGAAGAGAATGATTCATCAACAAGCATCTTGGAAGATGAAGAATCAAACAAGATTTCTTTAATGGCACAAAATCTGAATTCTTGCAAAGTAAGTGAGAAAGATGATCCTAGTGAGGTACACTCATCGGATTCTATTTCAAATTCTGATATATTTCCCACGAATGACATGTTTTATGATGCTTATGTTGAAATGCATGAAGATCTTAAAATGTTAGCTAAAAAGTGTATGGATAGAAAAAGGTTAATTTTAATTCTTGAAAAGAAAACATATGGATTACAAAATTTCATTGATATGCTAAAAATTGAAAATCCAACCTTAGATGCAAAATATGCTAACTCTTCATGTAATTGAACTTCTAATTTAAGCGTGATATCTACTTGTGAAAATTACATTTGCATGGAAAATGAAAATAATGTCTTAAAGGATAAATTTATTAATTTCACATCTAGTAGTCACAAATCAAACAACTTACTTGCTACATGTAAAAATGTTGGCATTCAATCTAGTTTGGAATATATGCATGCAAAGAACACATTTCAAAAGAAACGAGTAGATGTTGTTAAAATTTCATATCTTGTATCCCCTACTTGCTTTTATTGTGGATTGCATGGTTACAATTTGAATACATGTAATGTTAGCATGCATGATTCCAAATGGAAATTATATGTGGATTACTAAGAAACAAAATCCCCAAGCTACTAACATCAAGGGACCCAAGATTAGTCGGGTATCAAAGAAATGCAAGTAATCTTGTTTTGTAAGTGTGCCTAAGGACATATGAACTTCAACTTTCATATGGGCAACAAGTGTTCTAGGCACATGGAAGGTGAGAAGATCTAACTTCTTTGACATATCACCAAAGGAAAATGGATCATGACACTTTTGAGCAAAATGTTAATTCAAATGCTTGAAGTTAGGAAGTAGTGTGCTACAAAGGTAAAATAAGGTATCCTTTCTTAACTCCAAGTATTACATACATTAAGTGTTACAAATATTCTATAATGAAATCCTAGTGAGGCCATAATTTCAAGAATCATGAAATCCCCCAAAATTTCACATTTACATGCTCTTAAATGCAAACATGATATTATTGAACAAGTATAACAATCTTTCAACCATGTTTTGTTTTATAAGTAAATGTAGAAATATCATCTAGGATATTCTAATCATGTTGAAGCACAACAAGGTAAATCCCATATTAATGCAATTGACCAAGACAAATTTTATGAAAGCCTATGTGAATTTAATGCTTGATTAAGCCATCTCCAAAAGAGGAGAGGAAAGGTATGCTTAAAGTTTTGTAGGTACTCATGAGGATAAACATTTCGAGAATTGAAGTGATATGCAAGAAAAGACAAGAATCAAGAAATTGAAGAAAGACCAAAGAAGACATCAAATATGGCAATCTTCTAACACTTTGATATGGAAGAGGTAAAGCATGTGAGGTAACCAAATATCATAGCATGTACTGTTCTATAATGTCTTATCAAATGTTTAGTCTGATATTATACCTAAGTGTTTGAATGCATGCTAGACATCTAGATAATCCTAAATAAATGTGCTAATCTCCAATAAATGCATGTATTCTTAATTGTATAATGCATTCTTGATTGAATATACTTTCATTTATCTTTTGGCTTTGTGCTAAGTGTTCATTAAGTGTTTAGGATAGATCTTTTATCTTAGAGTCTTAGCAAACCTCTAAATTAATTCAAACTATGTCAAAATTTGTTTATGTGACTTATTTAATTGGTTGTTCTTTGTTTTAATCGATTAATTGGGTTTTTTCTATATGTTTTAATCGATTATTTGTTCCCTTAATCGATTACTTGGGCTCAAAAAATTAAAAATTTAATCGATTAAGTTGGAACATAATGGATTAAATGTGTTAAAATTCCAATCTCGTTAATCGATTAATGTTAGGTATGAATGGACATAACACACCTAGAATGAGGGGGGTTGAATAGGTGTAGCGGTTATCAATTACCGCTTTTCGCACCAAAACCCTATTCTGGAAAATGTCCTAGTTAATCGATTAACTGCAAGCCTTAATCTATTAACACATACAAAACAACAAGATACAGACAGGCTTCTTGCACAGCAAGTCACCGACGTTCAAGAACAGATAAACTAGATATTTATATAAAAAATTAAAATAGATACAACAACCTAACAGTATCCAAAATATCAGCCAATATCATGCAATAATAAGACTTAAAATGTAAAGAGATTAGAGATAGAAAAAGCCTGCAACAGGGAAATTTTATCCTGGTTCATTTGCGGGTCCACTTGCAAACTACATCCAGGACTCTCCTTCTGATCTCGAGAGATTTTTCTTCACTAATATTGAAAAAAATGTATAGTTACATGCAAACTTCTAATAAAACACTTAGACGCTCCCTTCTTGAATCCAAGAACCCACTTTCTTGGTTTGACTCTCTCAATCGCCTATGAAAACCTTTCTTGCAATCTAGCCTCATCCAAGAACTCATTCTAAACTCAAGACCTCTAAGTCTTGGTGAAGACACACCAAATCTCTTTGGTGATAAGACACCAAGAGACAAATTCCCTTAATACAAAACAGTACACAAAACTGAGTTTTATAAAGCACACTTTTGTTCAAAATATTACAATGAAAAACTCAACTAAAACCCATATACAAAACTCACAAGATAATATGAATATGTATGAGTTTATGAAAATGTAGAAACACATAATTTCTACCCTAAAATTCTCTTAAAGAAATGCAATAAAACATGCAAGAAAAGATAGGAATGTTTAACATATAAACCACATGCAATAAGATGACAATTAAAGCCTAAGCATGGTACTATCTCTCTTTATCTCACAATGCATTTCGCTTTGCCTATATGATACAATTAAGCACGAAAATCTGCACCTAACAGTTTCTAAAAAATGAATGATATGATGTGGTACACGTTCTGAATTCACAGTCTTTATAGAAAACCATTCTAAGTCTCAGTTAATCGATTAAGTACCCATTTAATCGATTAAAGGATTGTTGGGAATAACTGTTTTCTGGTTTTCAGTTTTCCGTTGGAACTATAATCTCGTTAATCGATTAATGTATCTCTTAATCGATTAACTGGCACATTTTCAGCTTATTGATTAAATGGTAAACAACCTATATGTTATGCGTCTCAACTATATATGTTTTACCAACATATTATGCCTAAGATGCATAAGTAACATGTATGTTTAATGCATGAACACATAATGATATAAATGGAATGTCTCATGTAAATAAAATGAATACTTTTAAGACTTGTGAGAATTGCATCTTGGTTTACCTAACCTAGACTCAATATCTAAGGCACACATCTTAGACTAATAAAAAAAACTCTATTAAAGAACCTAGTCTAGATATGAAACCCTTGAGTCAATGGCATGTTGGTCTGTTGAATCATCTTCAAGCTTTCACTAAGTCCTTGTCTTCATCAAACCATAGGCAAACGCCAATAGTGCTTTACTTGACAATTTGCACTTTCAATCAACACGGAGGATAATCGATTAAGTGTAGTCATACAACAGATTCAAACACAGTTATGGGTTATGTTTCTTTAAACCCTAACCTCGTACAATTTGTCTTCTTGTCGCAAATTGATCTTGTAATTCATCCTCAAACTCAAATTAGAGCTACCTAATTACTGTTTCTTTCCTCATCTAATCCTCTAACCCATCAATTTGGTTGAAATTGAATAACCTAAGCTTACCCCTTTTCTAAATCGATTAATTCATCCTCTATTTCTGCAAAAATGAGTAATGAGAGATCCAAAAGAGTAAAACATACCACTGGATCAAATCGTTCTCTACATCATCTTGGAAGTACGAGAAGTCTCAATGCTAGTGGGTCTTGTTCCAATGTTAGGTAGAATCCATCCCTGAGATTGGACGCATTCTATGCTCCTACTCTTCAAGAAGAAAGGTTGGCTAGGATTGTAAGCTGGAAACCAACATACATCCGATATGTCGACATGGCATGAATGGTGGAGCAGAGATTTCAATTTCCTCACGAATTGGAGGCACAAGGGGTCGTTCAATTTCTGGAATTAAAATGAAGCATTTACCCCTCTCTAGTTCAGGAATTTTATGCTAATTTTTATTACAAGGATGGAGGATATAGAAGTATGGTACAAGGGAAGCTTACTCTATTAAATGATGTGTTGTTTATGGTTTTTGGAGGCTTGGCATGTGATGGTGGTTCCCTTGGAGATTGTAACGATGAAAAATGGAATGCGTATGACTCTATAGAGACGTACAAGTCATGCTTGAGGGGACCTCACTACTTTGTCCAAGGTGAGCTTATAAAGGCATGCTCATTTACCATGGAGAATAGGTTATTACACTACTTGATAGTTTACATTCTGGTTCAGCTCAACACAAATCACGCGCAACCAATCGTGAATGATCTAAGGTTAATGTTTGTTGTTAAGGAAGGAATTCTGATAAGCTGGCCCGACGAGATTATGGAAGTGATATATGGCATTGCATCATCTTCGTCAAGACTGCTGGCTTATGGGATCTTTATCTCTTGTGTCATTGATCATCTAGGCATCAACACATCTGGTGTGGAGATAATTGTTGTAAATGCCAGAGAACACATGGTCCATGATCATCTAGGCATCAACACATCTATAACTATACTTATTTTGTGCTTTCAAATTGAATCATATACTTGTTATATCACTTTTGTTATTGTATGATCAATGAATGAATGAATGCTTAGTAATTTTCAAATCTATTGCATTGATCTAATTGTGTGTAATTTTCACCCAACAAGTGGGGTATCGAGAAGTGGTATCATAAAACAAGTGGTTTCATGTACCGTACATAATATTTATAAAACAAGTGTATAAAACTAATGGATATCAAATTACATAACTTTCTGCAAAATAGCATGTAATCTCAAACGAATTCTATCATAATAGTAGGTTTAATCAATTAACGACATATCATAATCAATTAACTATCATATAAAATGCAATTCTATGTAAAATTGAATAACACAAAATCGATTAACTACAATTATAAATGATTGACATCAGTAGAATTTGCATTGTTTTTCCTTTCTTTTGGCAATAAGCTTCCATATATCATATTGCTTTTTGATCATATCAAAAGGGGAAGAAAAGTTGTTGTTTATGTTTTGCAGGACTTGCAAGAGAAGAAATGTTGAGACTTCCACAAAGAAAAAAGAATAAATCACATGATGCTCAAATTGAAAGGGAGCAAGAGGGAGAAATGTGAATCAACTTACAAGAAAATTGCAAAACATAGTCGATTACCATCAAGCAGATCCAACAAAGAATTGTCTGATCCAACAAGTATCAATAAGTGTTTGTCATCATCAAAATGGGGGAGATTGAAGATGCAAGCATGCATGAATGAGCATGATTGTGTATGCAAGCATGCATCGCATATATTTTGATGAAGACAAAGTTTGATGAAAGATAGAGTTTGATAAGGACAAGGATCAACAATAAAGATTAATGATCAAGGACAAACTTGAAGGGATGAGCAAATCAACAAAACAACAAATTCAAAAATAATGTCAAGACTCAAGTTCGTACAAGGCAAAACATTCAAGAATATCTAGAGGCTAAGTACTTCATATCTTTATTAGGTCTTAGGATGTTTGCTTAGTAAGAGTCTAGGCTAGGATGAAACCAATGAAAGTCTAACAAGCAAAAATCAATCATAACTAAAATGAGACTTATATGCATACATACATGACCATATGTTATTGGATGCATTTAAAAAGAGTTTTTAAATCATACATCATTCAGAAGCATGCATCATTTTTTTATAAATCATGTAGGAGGTTCATACATCATTGAAATATCTTTTTGGAAAACCATTCATCGATTACGAGATATTTTAATCGATTAAGCATTAAATTCTTGGGAACCCGTTAATCAATTAGGTATGGGTTTAATTGATTGAGATTTGTTATTGTTTACGTTTTCTGGTATTTTCAAGATCCTGTTAATCGGTTAAGTTTAAGGTATAATCGATTAACTGCAGCTAAAAACAAAATGGAATAGTAACCCATGTTTTTCATATTGAATAATCTTGATCATATTGAATAATATACATGAACATTTGTTCATAGAGTTAGAACAAATATATGAAAAACAAATTACACATTGTTCAGAAAATCTTAAGCTCTTTCACTTTCATATATGTAGAGAGATTTTCAAAAGTGTTCTGTTGAAAAAGAGAAAATGATAAATCTTTACAAAGATACTCGTTGAGCTTAATTGTTAAATATGTTGTTAAAAAGAAACCTTGCATCTCACATATTTTTATGTATTTGTGAGATCTTTAGAATGGTTCTTAGATTCTAGAAGAGTGGTTAAACCTGCACATTGAGGTGCACACATAACTTGAAAGAATTGTTAGACAAGGCAAAATCACATTTTCTTGGTGTGATTGGTATCAATATTAAAGGAGAATAGGTTTCGGAAAAATCCTAGGTGGTGATAGGTGTGTCTTCATAAGAACCAAGAGGTCTTGGTATTGAGCGATACCTGGCTGGGGCCTGATCGCGAAAAGATAGGAGATCTTAGTAGGCGAGAGAGAGAGGTCAAATCGAGGTTGTCAAGTTCATAGAGTCCAAGAAAGTAGCGTCTTGCATCTTGTATTGGAAGCTTGTTTGTAAGAGTACATTAAGATTCCATCGTGAAGAAAATAATGCTGAATCAACCCTATTTAATCGATTAAGGAGAAAAGGATAATCGATTATAAGCACAGTCTTAATCGATTAACACAAAAACAGAAACTATTTTAATCGATTAATAGAAACAGTATAATCGATTAACACAGGAATATTAATCGATTAAACAGAACCAGTAAGCAATTACAGAAACGATTAAATGCAGAACAGATAACCGATAACAGAACGAATACAGAGCTTACAAATTTGTATATCAGAATAGCTTGCAATACAACAAAAGAACAGAATGTATTAGTTGAATCAAATATACAAATTAATCGATTGAAAACAGTAAAGAGAGAGAGAGAAAACAAATCCTGCAACGCGAATTTTTATCCTGGTTCGTTTGCTGTCCACTGCAAACTACATCCAGGCCTCCCGGCTGACTTGGGAGATTTCCTTCACTATAATCGAATCAATGTAATTTACAAACACATTATCCAATTACAACACTTAGCAAATGACAAGAAATCAAAGAAACTATTCAATGGTTTGACTCCCTTCCTATCGACAAAGAAAACGTTTCTTTCGGCGTAGCCCCAGCCAAAGAATCTCTCGTTCTTTCCTTTTCTTACACTCTAAGCAATGAAGAAACACTCAATCTCTAACGGTGATAAGACACCACGAGATTCCCTTTACAACAATTATACAACAATTACAAGAGTAAAATAAAGCTATTTCAAAGCTCAAATATAACAAGAAGGCTTTACTCTAATGCACATCTAACACAAACTCATGTGAAATGACAAGTATTAGTTATGAAAACAGAAGTTACAGAATCATAAAACTTCATGAAAAAGCATCAAAATATGCATGAACATGTGAGGGAAAACATGAGAAATTATAACATGAAATGCACTCAATCCTAAAGCATAGAATCTCTCATTTCTAAACTCACAAATGCACTTAGCAAATAGATGCAACAATTAACACGCAGAATGCTCTAACTCTCTAATAAATGCAACATGCAACTTATGAGATTAATTCTGAAAACGCAGTTTATAAAGAATCAGTCCAGAACCCCAGATAATCGATTAAATGCCATCTTAATCGATTAACGTGATTCAAAATCATTACTGATTCTGTTTTTCAGTTTTTCAGTTCCAACAACTTAACAAACAGTTAGGTTAATCGATTAACGTAATGCCTTAATCGATTAACAGCATTTAAAAACGTGTTCCAGTAGCAACCACTTTTCACAGCAGTTGGGTTAATCGATTAAAGGATTGGTTAATCGATTAACAGCAATTAAAATGTGTATTTTTAAATACAAAACATAAAATACGTTATGCACTTAGATGATACATGTTTAACACTTAGTTTATGCCTTGAATGCACATATACATGTATTTATGTAATGCATGAACATATTATGAATGACATATCTCATGGATGGAATGATTTAAAAGATATATGCATATGAGACATGTATTAGGTGCCCTAAGCCTTGACTCAACTTAAACTAGAATCTAGTCTAAGCCTAGTACCAAATAAAGACTTAAGCACACTGATTTGTTGATGATCTTCAAGCTCTTATAGGCACAAGTTGTCCTCATCAAAACCATGACATTCAAGGAGAGCTTTCCAAAGTGTTCCTCTTGACATGCACACTTTCAGAAAAATCTCCCAGGATCAAAAGGGGAGGCCTGGATGTAGTTTGCAGTGGACCATAAACAAACTAGGATAAAAGGTTGTGTCTCATTCTTCTTAACCCTTATCTTTTTATATTTTCGCATAACTTGATTTACTTAACATGGCATGCATATAATTCTGTGTTAATTGCATATTCTTTATTGTGCATTTACTGTTCTTAATCTTCTGCGATAAGTGCATATAAGTTTAGTTGAATCATGGTAATCTTGGAGATCGAAAGAAAATTGTTTTCATTGAACAAGAACGAAATACTCGATTAAGGTGTTTAGTTAATCGATTAATAGCAGAACGAGTTAATCGATTATAGCTATGTTTAATTGATTAAACAAAGTATAATTTTGTGTATTTTGTTTGTTTATCGAGCAACAATAATAGTGTACCGTATCACCTATTCACCTCCCCCTTCTAGGTAGTTATATAGCCTTGTGAGACCCAACAAAACCATCATGGCTAGTCCTTTTATCAAATTGCCATGGTCTCCCTAACAAGATATGGCTAGCCTCCTTATGAGCCACATCACATAAGGCCTCATCCTCATACTTCCCTTAGTAGAAGGGAACCATGACTTGTCTATCCACCATCAACCTATAGAGTTGTGATGAAGACAAGGTCTTATATGGAAGCTTGAAGACTTGGACATCGCAACAAACAACATACCAAGAACTCAAGGTCAACGTCACAGATATTAGGATTGTTTTTTTATATTCTAGAGTCCTAAGATGCTTGCCTAGTATTGAATCTTACGTTAGGTAAACCCAAGATGGAAGTGTCTCACAAAAAGTCTAAAACAAAAATCATATTGGATGAGGCATAACACCTACATACATATATATAATAAGTAACATTCATGCATTTGCATTAAGCATACAATGTTTTATGCATAAAAGGTTTAATCATTTCTAAAATCATGTTGCATGTACATTCATTATATAGAGTGTTTACCATATAGTTAGAAAAACCATTTTTACAACAATATTAATCGGTTAATCCATTTGGTAATCGATTAAGTCCTGGTGAAATCTGTTAATCGATTAAGGAAAGACATAATCAATTAAATGCAGTTACAGAAGCTAACCTCCCATGATTGCTGTTTACTAATCAATTAAGCAAGTTTCTTATCGATTAAGCCATAACTGAAAATCTGTTGTCAAGAAACATGTTAATCGATTTACTTGGCATTTAATCGATTAATATTAGTTGAGTCAGTTATGAACAAAATCTGTTATTTTTAAATAGAATCAAATCTGGTTTTAAAATAAGCTTTTCACACTTTCAATAAACAACGAAATAGAGCTGAAATAAAAAAAACAAAGTTTCATTGTGCTTAAGTTTTTGAAGCTATCTTGTTGATTCTTTGAAGTTTTTCTTGCATACATTTTCAAGAGTGAAAAGAGAGAGAAAAGAGAGAAAGTCTTTTCATTGTTCCAACATTTTCATTCAGTTGAAATACATTGCATAATTTCTATATCTAGTTCTTAGAGCTATTTGTGAGATCTTTTGTCAAGGGTTATAGAGAGCCAATTTCAGTGTCTATATTCGCACAATCTTGTGTGCAAAGTAACTCGGCAAAATTCTGTAAATTAAGGATAATTCTCATGGTGTGTGGTATCAGCACAAGTTGAGAATCAATAGCTTTCACAAGGCAGGGAGTCTTAATTCGAGCAAAAGTTTCGGCTGGGGCCAAATTGTGCGAACAGTGTGGTATCCAAGTAGGCGTTGATAGAAGTCAAACCGAACTTGGTGGCTCAACGATTTCAAGAAAGAAGTTTCTACTAGGATCATTGGAAGTGTCTTTGTAATTTAATTACATTTCTGATAGTGAAGAAAAATCTCTCAGATCAATCGGGAGGCCTGGATGTAGTTTGCAAGTGGACCTGCAAACAAACTAGGATAAAATCCTCGAGCACATTTCCTTTTTCCCTATATTTTTATGTTTCTGTTTTTACTTGATTTCTGATTTAATTTGCATTCTGCGATTAATTGGTAATTGTTGTTAATCTGTTGATAATCACAAATAAATATTAAGATAGTAAAGATCTAGATTCATCATTGTTTTTCAAAGCAAGAAAACTGTTTTTCAAAGAGTAAACAACCAGTATAGTCGATTAACATACTAACCATAATTGATTAACAGAATTGTCCTTAATCGATCAACCTTGTATAATCGATTAACTGTAGCAACTTTGTATTATGCGCAAATATCATAAAAGCAGGATAAGCGATCCGCTACACCTATTCACCCTCCATCTCTAGGTGTATTCTTACCTCACTAATACCTAGCAAGTGGTATCAGAGCTAGTACGAAGGTGCTAGCATGGCCGCTAAATTCGTTGATCCAAGTGATTAATCACTATGGGTTCCACTAACCCTTTCGGCGGTGATGTCACATTGATAAATGCCTAAAATCATATACTTTTTATGGCACTTATCCTTGGAAAAAATGAGAAAACCAACTTAATTCAACATTTTTTGGATAAATATCACAATCTTGTATATATGCTTTGTGTATTTCTTTTGTATTATATTTTGTAGGATTTAGGTGGAAAAGATAAGTATTAATAAAAAGCGAGCAAAATGCTCAAAATAAGCTAAAATGATCCACACGTGACATGCTTAAGCTTGACATGGCAACCTATGTGCTTAGCCTTAAGCATGACTCAACAAGACTTGGCCTATGTGGAAAGTATGGAGTCAACATGAAGCTGCTCACTAAGCAGCTTAGCTTGGACCAAACCCACGCCTAGCTGACCTGGACACCAACTTAGGACGGTCAGACCCAACCTGGCACGGCCAGAACACAAGCCTGGCAAAGCCAACCTGCTCAAGCAGACAGCTTAGTAGAGCACCTGGACCGCCCAGCTTAGAACCAAACACATGACCAGATCAACAAGCACCAAGCCACATCACCATCATCTCGGTCAAAGCTGCTCAAGCAGGCAGCTTAGCAGTGCCACATAGGAGCTTGGCGGTATGCACTCAACAACTTGGTAAAGTTGACTTAGCCACCAAGCAACCATGACCTCATGCATGACCTCACTCCAAGTAGCCTCTATAGACTTTTTAGAGGTAGCTCACAATAGTTGGGCCAATAGCTCACAATTAGTTTGGGTGACTCAGCACCAACCAGGTAACTAAGCTGCTTGGCCATGACCAAACCCATGTTGAAGGGTTTGATCAGCAGCTTGGCGGTCAAGTAGAGGAGCTTGGTCGTGGCAGAGAACTCCTATAAATAGGAGGCAATTCAAGGCTTAATGAATTTATTCTCATTCACACATTCATACTTTCTATTCCTCATACTCTCTCTAAGAAACCAAATTCTTCTCTTCTTCTACATTTTATTCTTGTAAATTTCTTGGAGACTTTCTACTTCAAAGTAGTTTAGGTAAGTTTCTTTTGTAGTTTTTTTCTTAATTCAAGAGGAGAAAAGAGATGGCAAATGTGATACAAAAACATAATTTTGTAATCTCATTTGGGTCCAAAACGTATATCATCCTTGGATAGATGGCTCATGCTCCTACATATTGACTTAGATTATGGTGTAATTTCTTCTCTTTAATTTATCATCTTTTGAATTCAATTCATTCGAGTTATTACTTTTGGTTAAGTTTTGATTCTTTATGAAGTTCTTAATGTAGTTTTAACTTGATCACCTAAAACTTGATTTAAAGATCCAAAAATGCTTCTTCTTAAAGTGTTGACAAGTGAACTATAAACTATAACCTACACCTTAGTTCACTTGCCACATCAAGCATCTACTCTCATTCATAAATTCACATTCTCACATACACTCCATTCCTCACACTTTCTCTAAACCGAATTCTTTTCTTCTTCTTGTAATTTTTTTGGACAACTTATGTTCAAGGCTAAATAAAGTTAATGGAGACTGAAATAGGGTGTGACAACCTACTCCGACGAGTGGCACTTAACTATTATATAGTGTATTTTATAATCTTTGAAAATCATCTTAAGATTCTAGGACACTAGATGAAGGATTTAAAAATAATATGCGGAATTAACCGAAAGTATAAACATATAACTTGTAATGTTTTCAAAATCAATTGAGTATAGAAATAATTTCCATATTTCCAACCAATTTTCTCCTCAAGAGTTTGTGCATATTAGTTGTTTATGTTTATTTATTTACTTGTTAAATTTTAATAAAAAAAATCAAACAAACAAAAGTTGTTTAAAATTTATTAGTGATATAACATGTTTATAATAATGATCTATTAGGCAATTCCTTGTGGTTCGACATAACCCTATATTATACTACAATTGAATCTTGAAAGAGATGCAAATGTCAAATAGTAAAGTGTTAACTTATAAATTTTATTTGTTGACAAAGAAAGAAACTTTGAATCAAAGTGCAATTTAATTAATAAATTGTATCTTTGTGGAAAGGAAAAAATACACAGTTATAATGAGTGATCTAACTACTAATTTTTACTTTCTGTCATTTATTCTCCACAACTAACATTTATTTTATGTCATTTAAATTCTGCAACTAACATTTATTTCTTGCCTTAATTATTTATTCATTACCAGCCTTTCACAATGAAGTAGTTCGATTTATAAAGGAAAATGAAATAAATATCACTCATTATCACTTGCATTAAATTGCTAAATTCATACCATTATATTGGCATTGGAATTAATCCAACAAAACCAAGATGGTATGAAATTATTAACAATTCAGTATATCTAAGTTTTTGATTAAAGGAACATTCTCGTGCAAAGAATTGACATGTCATTAAATAAATAAATCAAAAACTTGTCTTACCAAGCAAGAAAAACTCTTTCAACACGTATCCATCAACCGCCCTCCGATCTTTAGTGGCGAGGGGTACGCCTACTTGAAGGTGCACATGCGAATCTTTATTGAGGCAATAGACATGGAGATTTGGGACTCCATTGTCAATGGGCCTTTTACTCCAGTCCACTTGGTGGATGGTGAGCCAAAAGAAAAACCAAAGGTATTGTGGATTGACGAAGAAAGACATAAAGTCTAGCACAATTTCAATGCAAATAACATAATAACCTCTGCCTTATCATACGATGAATTCTTTCGAGTATCACAGTGCCTAAATGCAAAAGAGATGTGGGATACTTTGCAAGTAACCCACGAAGGCACAAATGAGGTTAATTGCGTAAGAGTGAATGTGTTAACACATGAATATAAGTTGTTTCGTATGTTTCCAAATGAATCGATTAATGAAATGCAGAAAAGATTCACTCATATTGTTAATCATTTAATTTCTTTAGATAAGAGTTTTTCTATTGGTGAACTTACTAATAAAGTATTGTGTTATCTTGATAGGAAATGGCAGCCCAAGGTAACAACAATTATAGAGTCAAAAGACTTAGACACAATGCATCTAGAAACTCTCTTTGAAACTGACTCTAGACACGAAATGGAGTTGAGATGCTTAACAATGCATGAAGATTCAGACCGAAATAAAAAGCGGATCTCTCTAAAAGCTCCATCGTCACAACCACAAGAAGAGAGAGACAATGATGATTCCAGGTCTGAATTAGATGATGAAACCTTAACTCTCCTAGTTAGAAAGTTTGGAAAGTTTCTCAAGAAGAAATGAGGGTTTAAGCATGCAAGTGATTCAACAAGAAGAGGTAAAGCTCCCAAAGATCGCCTCATTTGCCATGAGTGTGGCAAACCGGGCCATATGAAATTCCAATGCCTGAGTCACCTCAAGAAGGTTGAACATGATAAGAGCAATGCCCAGGACTTTAAATCCAAGAAGGCCTACATAGTATGGGATGTACCAGTGGACGAGACAACAAGTAGTACATTCGATGAAGAGGAGACTACCAAATTGTGCTTAATGGCAAACACTCAAGAAATTGGCAGCACAAGTGATCCAGATGACATGAGTGAGGTACATTATTCTGACTTTTCTTCATGTTCTGATGAGTCTCCTACTTACGATGAATTGTATAGTGCATTTGTTGAGTTGCATGAGGAGCTTAAGAAATTAGCAAAAGTAAATGTAGATAGAAAACGAGTCATCATGTTGCATGAAAATAAAATAACTAAAATGCAAGAGGAATTAAATGAATTGAAACTAGAAAATAAGACTCTAGATCTTATTTACTCTTATGCCTCATATAGTTGTGCCACTAAGTTAATTGAAACCCTTATATGTGATTATGCGATATTTTAAATGCTGAAATTTCTGATTTGAAGGATAAATTGGCAAAGTTCACATATAGTAGTTATAACCTGAAAAACCTACTTGCTACATCTAGAAATGTAGGTAATCATGGAGGTCTTGGCTATAAACCAAAGAAAAATAGAAAACCATATAGGAGGCAAGTAGATTATATGCATAATAGAACTAATCATAAAATGCCTACTTATTTTTATTGTGGTAAACATGGTCATACATCTATATCATGCTATATTAGGAAATATGGAGTACCTAGTAGTAAATATGTATGGATGCAAAAAGGGCAAGAATATTTGATTACTAATAAGAAAGGACCCAATATAACTTGGGTACCTAAACAATGCAAGTAAATTGTTTTACAGGTATGCTTTCGGACTCAAGGACAACACTGGTACTTGGACAGTGGAAGTTCGAGGCATATGACAGGTGACAGATCAAAGTTCTTGAATATCTCACTAAATTGTAAAGGTTATGTCACTTATGGAGACAACAATAGAGGAAAGATACTAGGCATTGGAAGGATTGGAAATGCTTCACAAGCCATAATAGAAAACATGTTATATATCGAAGGACTAGAGCACAACCTACTAAGCATTAGCCAGTTGTGTGACAAAGGTAATAAGGTATCTTTTGACTCAAATTCTTGCATCATTCGTGACGTGGTAAAAAATAATGTTAAGTTTATAGGGCAACGAATAAATAACATTTATATGATCGATTTGGATGATGTCACCACTCTGTTTTCAAAATGTTTTATCACTAAAGAGAGTGGCATTTGGTTGTGGCACACACGAGTAGCACATGTCCATTTAAAGCATCTAGCTAAGTTATCATCACATGATTTAGTAGTAGGATTACCAAAGCTTAATTTCAAATCAAAAGACTCTTGTCACACTTGTCAAAAGTGTAAACAAGTGAAGAGTTCATTTTCAACTAAAAATATGATATCCATAACAAGGCCTTTGGAATTACTCCATATGGACTTGTTTGGACCATCACAAATTATGAGCTTTGGTGGTAGCTACTATGTGTTGGTAATTGTTGATGATTTCTCTAGATATACATGGACTTCGTTTCTCGCTCTGAAAAGCGATGCTTTTAAGTCTTTAAAAAATCTGGCCAAACAACTTCAAAACCAATTTGATCATAAGATAATGTATATTCACAGCAATCATGATGGAGAATTTGAAAACCACCTATTTGACAAATTTTGTGAAAAGCTTGGGATCCTACATCAGTATTCGGCTCCTCGAACCCCTCAACAAAATGGAGTTGGTGAGAGGAAAAATCGAGTACTAGAGGAGCTAGCAAGGTCCCTAAATATTTTTGGGCCAATGCGGTGCATACTGCTTGCTATGTAATTAATCAAGTACTATTTAGGCCTACACTCTTAAACATGTCATATGAATTGATAAAAGGCCGAAAACCTAATATTTCACACTTGCATGCTTTTGGATGTAAATGCTTCATATTGAATAATGGTAAAAGATTACTAGGAAAATTTGATTCGAAAGCAGACGAGGGAATATTTTTGGAGTACTCTATTCATAGTAAAGCATATCGAGTCTTTAATAAATATACTATGTATGTTGAAGAGTTTGTCCATGTAAAATTTAACTAATCTTCTCTGAAAGAGAAGAGGAAGGTTTGTGTGATAGTGTTTTAGGTGCGCTGGAAAATGCATGTACAAAGAACTTGGAAATGAAAATGAGGTTCAGGATGATCAGGAAATAAATGCAGATCATCAAGAAATGCCTATAGTGTGGAAGACAAAGAAAGATCATCATCCGCTAGACAAGTTATAGGTGATATCTCAACGGGAGTGGTAACCCGAAACTCTCTACAAAACTTTTGTAATTTTGTAGCATTTGTATCTCAAGTCGAGCCTAAGACCATAAATGATACCATAGAGGATGAACACTTGGGAATAGCTATGCAAGAAGAGCTAAACCAGTTTGAACGTAATAACGTATGGGACTTGGTCCCTAAACCTAAAGATCATCATGTAATAGGCACAAAATGGGTCTTTAAAAATAAATGGGACGAATCTAGTTTGATTATACGAAATAAGGCACGTCTAGTTGCCAAAGGTATAAATCAAGATGAAGGCATCGGATATGATAAAACCTACGCCCTTATTGCGAGGTTGGAGGCTATTCGAGTGTTACTAGCCTTTGTATCGATAATGAACTTCAAACTCTTTTAAATGGATGTAAAGAGTGCTTTCTTAAATATATATATATTCAAGAAGAATTGTAAGTAAATCAACCGCCCGACTTTGAAAATCATAACTTCCCTAATCATGTTTATAAACTCAAAAAGGCGTTATATGGTCTAAAACAGGCTCCTAGAGCTTGGAAAGATAGATTGAGTAGCTTTCTATTAGAAAAGGGATTTGAAAGGGGAAAGGTTTATACAACTCTCTTTATACTAAAATCATAAATTAATGTCTTGTTAGTACAGATTTATGTAGATGATATAATATTTGGTGTTGCTACTAACGATTTACTTTGTGAGGAGTTTTCTTATCTTATGAAAGGGGAGTATGAAATATCGATGATAGGCGAGCTGACATTCTTTCTAGGACTACAAATTAAAAAATGAGCAGCGGGATAGTCATTCACCAAACAAAATATTGCAAGGACCTATTGTAAAGGTTCGAGATGGATAAATGTAAAGAAACGACAACACTCATGGCATCATCCTGCTATCTCGACAAAGACGAAAAAGGTAAAGCAATTGAGGTAACAAAATATCATGGGATAATTGGTTCTTTATTGTATATAAATGTTAGTTGCCCCGATATAGTGTTTAGTGTATGTATGTGGGCAAGATATCAAGCCTAACCTAAGGAATCTCATTTTAGTGTTGTAAAATGTGTTATGAAATATCTTAAAGGCACATTATCTATGGGTTTATGGAATCCTTGGGATACTTCATTGTTCCTAATAGGATATTCCAATTCTGACTTTGCGGGATGCAAGTTAGACGAGAAAAGTACTTGTAGGACTTGCCACCTTTTGGGAAGCTCCCTAGTATCATGGCATATTAAGAAGCAAGTATGTGTTGCTTTGTCTACCGCCGAAGCGGAATATATTGTTGCAAGCGTGTGTTGCGCTCAGATTCTATGGATGAAGCAACAACTATCAGACTTTGGCTTAAAACTAGTAAAAATTCCTATAAAATGCGATAACACTAGTGCCATAAATCTATTGAAGAACTATATTCTGCATTTTAGAACTAAGCATATAGAGATTAGATATCACTTTTAAGAGATCGTGTACAAAAAGGTGACTATATACTTGAATTTGTTGAAACCTCAAAGCAATTAGAAGATATCTTCACCAAGCCCCTTCCACGGGATATATTCTTTATGTTATGCAGAGAACTTGGCATACTTGATGAAAAATATCTAAGCTAATTTGCTTAGGGTAATTATGTGCCTTTGCTTGATCTTGATTATATGGTTATGAATAATATATGTTATGAATGCATGCTTCCTTGTTTTAGATTATCTTCATGAATAGTTATATGCTCCCTTAGAATGTCAAGATCTTTTAGGTTTGTATCTTTGCAATAACACTCTAAGAAATCTTGAAAATGCACAGAAATTTGCGTTAAGCTTTGTCAATAATCGGTTGTTCTGTGTCTTAATCGATTAATTTGAGTTTCAGAAGCCAAAATAAATTTTCATCTTGTGTTTTAACGATTAACACTTGTTTTAATCGATTACCTGGACTCAATTTTTTTTGAAAATATGAAAGTTATTATCTGATTAATCAATTATCATCAAAATCAATCAAATACCTGGGCTCCAAAATTTAAAATTTTGAAAACTTTAAGTTGGTTAATCAATAAACTTCTATAGATAATCGATTAACGGCAATGTTATATCAGATTCAAGTGTCATTTTGGGTCATTCTTCACTTAGAATCCTAACTCTTTTTTCTTCCCCTCTTCTGATTCAATCCTCTAAATTGAGTGCTACTATAGAAAACAATAGCAATTTCAAATATTATCTCGTAGTTCCATCTCCCTATAATCCTCAATCACTAAAAATCTGAATCCTCGCCATTCCCCCCTTAGAACCCTAAAACCTCAATTCGGAAAATCGATAATCAAATCGATTAAAGATGAGTGAACCAAGAAGTATGAGAGTGAAGCACACCGCCAAACATGCAAGAGATGGAGAAAAGGGTTCTTCATCGGCTCAAGGTGGACGAAAGAACCGTGGAGACATGTACTACTCTCCCATTCTTCAGGAAGCTAGATTGGCCAAGTTCCAAGGCCGAAAGCAAAATTACATACGGTATACGGATGCAGAATGGCTGGTTGCACAAGGCTTACAATTCCCACATGGTTTGGAGACCCAACGAGCGACTAAATTCTTGGAATTGAAAGGTAAAATTTATCCTTTGCTCATTAGGGAATTCTATAGCAACTTTAGGTATAAAGATGAGTTGTATTCTTCAATGGTAATTGGCAAGATGATTATTCTGGATGAAGAGTTGTTTTTGGATGTTGGAGGTCTTGATAGTGATGGAGAGAGGCTACGAGAGTGTAACAATGAGTCATTGGATTCATTTGATGCTATTGAAATGTACAAGTCATGCCTAATAGGGCCTCACTTGTTTGTGAAAGGGGAATTGACCAAAGTAGGATCATTGTCTGTCGAAAACTGGCTCTTACACTATTTGATTGCATATATATTAGTTTAGAAGAATATCAACCACGCTCAACCCACCATCAATGATCTGAAGCTTATGTTCGCCATACGGGAAGGCATTATGGTGAACTAGCCTTCGGAGATTCTGAAAGTTATGTAGAGCATAGCTTCATCTTCATCAAGATTGTTCACATATGGGATATTCATCTCTCATGTCATTAACTATTACGAGATTGACACATCAGATGTGGACACTATCATGACAAACTCCCGAAAGCATCTTGTTGGTGACAATCTGATTCACAAAATGGGCATTTACAAATATGGTAATGAATGGAAATATCAAGAAGATCATCATGCCAAAGTGAATGAGGATATGTCGAATCAAGATAATGTTGCGAATACTAGTGAGCCTATCCTTGAGCAACCACCTATCGAGGCATATGTTGAGCCTCAAGAACCATCGTTTGGGCTTGCTCACCTGGATGCTATGGAACATTGCCTCAATGCACGTATTAATGGACATTTTCAAATGATGAGGGATTCCATGGCAGCTGAATTTTAGTAGCAGCAGCAAAGATTGTCTAAAGTCCTTGAACGCATCATTTTCATTGTACATGCTACACATGGCTCATCCCAACCACCACCTCCTCAAGATTAGCCTAAGTAGGATTTTCTAGTGTGTCTAGGGTGTGTGTGTGTTATGCTTTGGAGATTATCTTTTGGTGTTGGTTGTATTTTGCTATGTTCTTTCTGTTGAACTCTTATGTACTCGTTTGAACTTACTCTTATGTTTTTTAAAACTTTGTTGCAAATATGGATTATGTTTACAATTATTGCGTGATCCTTTGATTTTATCTACATGTGTATATATACTATTGAATGATTAAAATGCTCTGAATATTGCTTAATCATTAATCATTGTTCATTCTATGGAATTCATGTCACACGTACACGAGTAGATAAATCTCACAATCAATTTTGTCATAATATGTTTTTATTACCAAATAATTGATTAACTCCATACAATAATCGATTAATGTTAAACTCTGTGCACATGTTCAAGTAATTATTTGACTGCTTAATCGATTATCCTTGATTAATTAATTGATCAAGACCAGTAAACTGTGTAAATATTTCCTAACTTTTGGCTTTTAATATCATAATCTTCCATAGCTTTTTGATCATGCCAAAAGGGGGATAAAGATGTTGTTTCAGCTATTTTGTAGGTTGAAGTGAGCTTCTGCAAGTAATTCGCATATAATCATGTGGCTACCCTAGCATTACCTCTTACATGGTTGGAGGGGGAAAACAAAGTCAGGGGGAGTAGCGCATTCTGATTCAACCTTTGCAAACATATCATGTCCATCTTCAAGTCATCAAAGAGAGGAACTATTTTAGTGTTTGTCATCATCAAAAAGGTGGAGATTGAAATGGCAAACAGTCAAAGGATGCCATTATAACCAACCTACAGAGTTTTGATGAAGACAAGGTCTTATATGGAAGCTTGAAGACTTGGACATCTCAACAAACAACATACCAAGAAATCAAGGTCAACGCCATAGAACTTAGGATTGCTTTTTATATTCTAGATTCCTAAGATGCTTGCCTAGTATTGAGTCTTAGGTTACGTAAACATATGCATACATATATATGATAAGTAACATCTGCATACATATATAAGATAAGTAACATTCATGCATTTTCATTAAGCATACATGGTTTTGTGCATAAAAGGTTTAATCATGTTGCATGTTAATTCATCATATAGGGTGGTTACCATATAGTTAGAAAAACCATTTTTAAAACAATATAAATCGGTTAACCCATTTTGTAATCGATTAAGTCCTGGTGAAATCCGTTAATCGATAAAGAAAAGACATAATCGATTAAATGGAGTTATAGAAGCTAACCTCCCAGGATTTCTGCTTAATAATTGATTAAGCAAGTTTCTAATCGATTAAGCCATAACTGAAAATCTGTTTTCAAGAAACATGTTAATCGATTAATATCAGTTGAGTCAATTATGAACAAAATCTGTTATTTTTTAAACAGAATCAAATCAGGTTTTAAAATAAGCTTTTCACACTTTCAATAAACAACGAAATAGAACTGAAAGAAAAGAAAAATAAAGATTCATTGTGCTTAAGTTTTCGAAGATATCTTGTTGATTCTTTGAAGTTTTTATTGCATACATTTTCAAGAGTGAAAAGAGAGAAAGTCTTTTCATTGTGCCAAAAAATTTCATTCAGTTGAAATACCTTGCATAATTTCTACATCTAGTTCTTAGGGTTGTTTGTGAGATCTTCTGTCAAGGGTTATAGAGAGCTGATTTCAGTGTCTGTATCCGCACAATCTTGTGTGCAAAGTTACTTGACAAAATTCTGTAAATTGAGGATAATTCCCGTGGTATATGGTATCATCGCAAGTTGAGAATCAGTAGTCTTCACAAGGCAGAGAGCCTTGATTCGAGCAAAAGTTTCGGTTGGGGCCAAATTGTGCGAATGTTGTGGTATCCAAGTAGGCGTAGATAGAGGTCAAACTAAGCTTGGTGGCTCAACGGCTTCAAGAAAGAAGTTTATGATAGGATCATTGGAAGTGTGTTTGTAATTCAATTACATATATGATAGTGACGAAAAATCTCCCTAATCAACCAAGAGGCCTGGATGTAGTTCGCAAGTGGACCCGCAAATGAACCAGGATAAAATCCTCGATCACATTTTCTCTTTCCCTATCTCTTTACGTTTCTGTCTTTACTTGCTTTATGAGTTAATTTGCATTCTGTGATTAATTGCTAATTGTTGTTAATTTGTTGATAATCACAAATCAATATTAAGATAGTAAAGATCTAGATTCATCATTATTTTTCAAAGTAAGAAAACTGTTTTTCAAAGAGTAAAAAACTAGTATAATCGATTAACGTACTAGCCATAATCGATTAACAGAACTATCCATAATCGATTAACCATGTTGATAATCGATTAACTGCAGCAGCTTTGTATTCTGCACAAATATCGGAAAAGCGGGATTAGTGATCCACTACACCTATCCCCCCCTCTAGGTGTATTCTTACCTCAATGGTCCATAACATGGTTTAGTCTCAAGGTTTAGTTTTGACACTAACCTTTGACTAACCACTTTGGCGCATCTACCTCCATCAATGATCAGGGTGCACACCTTTCCTTGGATCAAACACCTAGAGTGAAATAGGTTGAACCTTTGATCCTCCTCATGCCTTGTGACATTGCTTCCGAAGAGCCTCGTAATCATTAAAATATCACCTCCAGGCATGAAAACATCCTCATCACACTCCTCCTCACTAGATGGTTTGGATTGGGACTCAACAACACCATCAGTGATAATCATTGTCTTTTTTGTAGGACATTGTGAGGCAATGTCACCACTACCAAGGCACTTAAAGCATTTCATATCTCTAGTTTTGGTGTTGGTCTCCATGGCTGGTTGGTTTGGCTTTTTTGTGCTCATGATCTCCTTGGCTTTAGAGCTATACTTCTGTGGCTCATCCTTCCAAGATTGGAATTTTGAGGTGATAGAGGAATACTTAGACTTCTTCTTCTTGATTTGTTGCTCCACTTTCATGGTCTTTTGTACCAAATCCACATGTTCCACATAAGGTGCAACTCCACCACATCTCGGATTTCTGGATTCAGCCCATGAAGGATTCTAGCCATTGTTGTCTCTTGGTCCTTATTAAGGTTGGACCTTAGCAAGGTCAGCTACATGGCCTTGAAGTATTCATCCACGATTTACGATCCTTGGGTGAGTCTTTGTAGCTTGTTGTGCACATCTCTTTGGAAAGAACGAGGTACAAACCTCTTCCTCATTACCATTTTCGTTTCACCCCAGGTGTCCACAGCTACATCTCCACACCTTCTTCTATCCTTTTGGAATGGATCCCACCACACCATGACATATTCTTTAAATTCAAGGGCTGCCACCTTCATTTTCTTCCCCTCCAAATAATGATGACAATCAAAGACGTGTTCCATCTTTAATTCCCATTCCAAATAGGCTTCTAGATCATTCATCCAAAAAAAAAACTAAGGACTTTGATCTTAACTCCATCTAGGCCTCCTTCATGCCTTCTATGTCCATGGTTTGGACTAGAATGACCATAGTTTTCATCATCATGTGCATGATCTATATGCCTTATCATCTTCTCTCTATCATGGGCACTTGAAGAGTTGTGCCTATAACTTTGTCTACTCTCATCTTGTCTCTCCTCCCTCGGCCTCTCCCTTCTAGGCCTCCTCCTTTGCCTTCTTTCATGGTCAATTGAGTCACCATGTCTCTCATCAAACCTCTTATCATAATGAATCCTCAAATCCTCCAATTGTCTTTAGAGTGTTTGGAATTAGGCATTCATCATGTTTTGGAGTGTCACGGTGAAAGAGGCTGACCTTGGTGAAATTGTGGGGCTCCTTTCTGGACTAGACATTTTTCAAGCTAAAACTAGCTTCGATGACCACTTGATGTGAACCTCTTAGGATTGCCTTTGTTTTAGGATCATTTTTAGCTAGAAAATTATGAGTTTTGGAATTAGAATTTGGTTTTGATGTTGATAAAGTTTGTAGGCTAATTTTTTAGTTGATTTGTGTGTAGTAAATAGTTTAGGATTTTGGATGAATATTTGGTTCGGTTTGTGAGTAGTATTTAGGCTAGGCTTGTGTATGTTTAGGGATGTAAGGCTTATGGACTTGGGAAGGTATTTGTGTTTGTTTGGATGAAGGTGTGTGTGTAGGGATGGATGATCACGGTTGGGTATGTTTTATAGGTATGAAGGCTTTGGTTGAGTATGGTGTTTAAGGGATGATCTTGGTTTGAATGTTTAAGGAATATAGTGGATGGGTGGTATGATGATGATGATGTAAAAGATGATTTATGTAGAATATGGTCACGGTTCGAAATGGATGGTGTGGAAAATGATTTGATTTGTGTGTGAGGCACGTTGCATGTGGAAAAGAATGAAAGGTTAAGCGCCACAAGTATGGAATACTTGATAAGCCAAGTGATGTTCGCCATAAGCTAGGAAGCTTGATAAGAACTACAATGGTGGTCATGGCCAACCCAAGGCTTTTAGGAGAATCCTCTCAACTAAAATACACAATTTTTATCCAAATTAAACTTAATTCATTCATGTTGAAAAGGAATATATAAATAGGTGAATTTTGAAATTTGAAATCCTAATTAAAACATGTAATTAAATGGTGTTGGTTGGAATTTAATGGTTTATTTGATTTGGCCTTGTTTTGGCTGAAATTCCCTCGAAGCAATTAGCCATGTTACTATTTGAAATTGACAATTTGAATGAGCTTGATTTCTTGCACGGCTGGATAGATTTCCTTAGGAAATGGTCTTCAAAAGGAAAGTTCATATTTGGTGAATTAACTCTTAATTTTCCATGTTCTTGGTCGTGGGAAACTTGAATGATATGGATGGTCTTGTATCCATGCAAATATGAATTGAAAAGATGGAGATTGTCGAAGGATTCACACGCCTACTTGGTTGAAGGGCCTTGAATGAGTCTTGATTACTTACCTTTTTGAATGATTCTTGACTTGAATGAGACTTGATTCGTTGCCTTTCTCGCATGATCCTTGTTTTGAATGCCTTGAATGAGATTTGATGAGTTTGAACCGAATTTGGAATGGTCATTGGCTTTCAAGTCGTTCTTGATTCATGCCTAAACCTAATGGCTTCCACAAGAATAGATTAAATTGTGCTTCATATATTTCTAGGTTGATTGGGTTGATAAAAACATGCCTTATTTGACTTCCTCCACGCCAATTTGAACTTGGCTTACCAATGCTATCTCCTTACTTAATTACTATGATGATTCTACATGGTCTCCTAGTACTTAATTTCTTGGCCACTATTGGACCATGTTACAAGGAAATAAAATACATTTCCAACCCCCATATTACATGATTTTAATGAAACTAAATAAAATACTTAGACAATAATTAAAATAACTCCTAAGACTACCCATGAGAGTTATTCTCATTTATTCATGCAATAAAGTAAAATAAACTACCTTATAAAAGCTAAGCACAAAAATATTCTTCATCCATGTAATCTCCAGCGTCAACTGAGTCTTTTGTGACAGGAGTCCTGATTTGACTTTGACCCTAGTCCTAGGACTTTCTTGACCTTTCTTGCCCCTGGACTCATAACTTGGCCTAGGTTGATTCACATCAATAGCTAGAAGCCCAAGACCATTGGTCTGAGTAAAGAACAAGTGATTTGTGAAAGATGAGATAGAGTGACAGTTACGAAGGGAAAGTGGTTCTTTACATAAAGTTGTTGTAGCCTTTTAGGTGTCAAAAGAAAAAGTGGGTAGCTCGAATTGGACCGGGTAAGACTAACCTAAGCTCGGTTTAAAAAGGCTTAGTCAATTCGAGCTAAAAAGCTCGGTTTTAATAAAATGAACCTAATAATGTACTCAGGCCCTACAATTTTTCAGACTTTGGTGATCTAACCCAATATAATGGGCCCATTATGACAAGTCTACATAAAATAAAGACATTCCATTATTTTTGTTCTTTAGAAACAAAAATATATCAAATGAACGTGATGTAGGGGACTTTCTTAGAATATGATGACTGCCTGCCAAATGTTTTATTATTTTGAATGATGGATGACCAAGTTGAGATAGATTGGAGACTGGTGATGTGAGGATGAGAGGCTCCAGTGTCCATGATCCAACTGAAATTCTGCACATGTGACTGATCAGTAGTCATATGCATAGAAGGCCTGGTTCCATTTTTCCTATGATACCCATTGATTTTGTAGCACTTCTTTGTAACATGGCCATGTTTTTCACAAAATTGGCAGATGACTTATTTATCAAGAATATATGCTAATGAGGATGTTGGTCCATTGAACTGTGGCTTGTACCTTGTCTCCCCTTTGTGTTGTGTGACAACATTAGCTGTAGCAACTAATGTGTTGGAGATATGAAGATTGCCACGAGAGAAGATTGTTTCAAATCCATAAGTTATTCACGCAGTTCAATATAGATGATAGGTGATTCCATACTGCATAATACATCTGATATTTCTTTATAATCAGCACTTAGTCCATTCAATGTATGAATGACTAAATGAATGTTGTCAAAAGGATTGTCAATAATGGAGAGTTCATTAGCAATTGCCTTTATCCCTTGTAGATAGGTCAGCCATAGACTGTGTACCTTTGGTAAATGTTGTGATGCGCTACTTTAAGGCCATAATACGAACTCTGGATCGACTTGCATTCATATTTTTTGAGTGTCTCCCATGCATGTTGTGTTGTTTTTACACTGCCAAGGTGAGTGACCACAATAGCAGCCACATAACAGACAATGTCATGCAAGATTAGTTGATCTGTATGAACCTAGTGAGTGTATGATGGATTGGTGGTGGTGGTATTGGTCTCCAATTGTTTTTCTAGGAAGGGCAGACTGCCATCTATGTAGCCCAACATATCATATCCTTTTAGGAGGGATAGAAACTAAAGGCACCATGCAGGGTAATTATCACCATCAAATTTAATGTATAATTGAGAGCCAACATTTAATACCACTAGCTTATCAATGGTACTCGAAGAAGTGTTGTTTGGGATGACATCGTTTTCGGATGTGGAGGAACTCGTTGAGATAGTAGGATTGAAAGAAAGTAAAAAAGAGAAAAAAATGGTGCAGTTATGCTATACTGCTCTTGATACCATGAAAAGTTTGTATCATTGCATAATTTTGATAAGTTGATTACGAAGATATATAGATTAGATGAATGATTCGAAACTCTAGCTTAATCCTAGAAACTAGGAGATGATGTAGCCTAACCAACTCCTCATTGTCAGCTACACCAACAATCTTCAACTACTGCATAATTAGTTTATGGAGATAAAGCTTTGACTGGTTCTGGCTTATCCATTAATGAAACCAAACATGTTTTCCACATTTTCATTTCTTGAACATAAAAATTGATTTCAAGAAATGAAAATATGAGAAGTTTTCACAAAGCAAACAAACCCTTGTTACAAGTAGAGTTGTCAAAATGGGCTATCCAGATGGATTTGAGGTAGCCTACATATGGTTATGACTAAACCAAATTAGGCTAAAAAGTGTAGGTACAATTTATGTAAATCAAATTATAGCCTAAACTTGTCCTAAATAGGTTATGGTCGGTCGATCGATCCATATACTATTAAAAAATTAACATATTTAATCTATTTTTTAAATATATATAATTTCATATTAATGTATAACTTTTTTTTAATATATATGTTATGCATAATTCAACCAAACTCATAGATCTAATGCCTTATATTTGAATTAAAATGTGATGTCAAATTCACTTATATGATTTTTAACATAACATATTTATTAAATCTCTTATTTCTATTGGACTCTAATTTCCTAACACAATACAATTTGTTACTTCACTTTAATATATAAACATTTGGACACTATAAAAATAATATCATGTTAGTTTATAGTTTTTGTATAAGCAAATTGTACTAAAAGAAGCACAATAAATGTTAATCCAATACGAGAAAATATCATTTGGAAATCCTTTTTGAATACATAGTTATACTAGCTTTTGGATTATTACACCAATTAGCAAACACTAAAGAAGAAAGATCTAATTTTGAAAGGAATCAAGTCCAAGATCCGCTTGGATCAAATTCAAAATATGCACATAACTCGCATCCTTATCAACAAAAATTGAATCATTTCTCGTAATACAAATAGACCACACCACAACAAACTACAACATTCTCCATAACTTAGATCCTTTAGAATTTGTACCAATAGCATCATGCATATTCAAAGACTATAATTGTTGTAGGACTTGGGCATAGAAACTTGAAGTCAAGAATAAACACATTTCCAAACCCAACTAAGAAAAAGAAATTCAATAGATTCATCATGTTTCTTGCAAATGACACACACTTTACCTTCAATCTCATTGATAATGTTTCATTTGAATAACTCAATCATGTCAGTTTAGAGTAATAGTAGTATAGACTTAAGTTTAGAAGGAGCTCTATATGTCAATATAATCATCAACATAATATATGATCATTCTTTACTTTTTATATGAAGATCTTTTATATTTTCGTTATCAATACCTAGCACGATTTAAAATAGTAAATAATTATGTTATCTTTTAGTTTGGTTGTAAAAATTATTTATTACATTTTTTGTTGTAAAAGTTAAATCTAATTAAATACACTATTAAGAAAGGAAAAATAGAAACTATATGATTTAATATTTCTCTCATTTAATTTGATATACTATTTTGCTATTGGCTTAAAAGTACATTATGAAATATAGTACATAATATAATATTTCAATTTATAACATTATTACAATTTGTAAATATTTATATTATAGATATTACTCTTTTTTTTGTTCAAAGTTTATAACACCCATATTTATTATCTAGTTTTTATTATAAGTTTTTAGTACCATTATGTTATAAAATAATCTTCACCTAAGGCTTATTGCCAAGCCAAAAGTCTTAAAAAGAAGAGAAAAAAATGGATAGCCCAAACCCGCCTAAACCTCATTTCAATATAGTCTGGTTGGTCCAAACTAAAAAACCCAGATTCAATAAAAAAAATATCTAATAGGGCTTATTTTTCAGACTTTACAGTTCCGGCCAGCAGTTTTTGACGCATCTAGTTGCAAGATGAAGCCAGACAAGTTAATAGCATAAAATACAGCAATCATTATCCACCAAACAGTCAAACATGGGATTGTTACTCTCAACCACAGCATATATGCTGCTTAGCCTGAGAGATCAGACACATTTTGTATTATAAATGGACCATAATTATCAATCATAGTAGAGTTCACATCTCAAATTAAGTTCTGTTTATTCAAAGCACACTTAATTGCGACTTGGGTCAGTGAAGAAGCGGTTGAGGGAAGGCATGATCTCTGGCTCTCTGTTTCGTGCAAACTTCCTCAAGAAATTCTCTGCATACTTCTCTCCCTCCGCGAAGTTATCAAGCACTCCAGCAGCCCTGTTCACCTTGTTCACTCTAATTACATGAAAAGGAAAAAGCAAATGTCAATTATTCCATCAATGACCAAATACTTCACCTCAGATAGCAACATCTTACAACGATGAGTGACACAATGCTTTACAAATTTGATATGTTACTTTCTTCTCGGCTTCTCGCTTTCAATTGATGGCTGCTTAGTTGAAAATCAAGATGTGTTGACTAAATAGAATGAAACAGGGTGCTCTGTTCTATTGTCTTTGACATCACTTTTAGTTAAACCAAAATGTCTCACTTTTTAACCAAATGTCATGTTTGATTCTATTTATAAAGTAGATCAAACATAAAATAAAACTCATGTTATGTTCAGTCCCATTTTACAATGTCTTCAAATGCTACCGAAGTTCTAACCTTTCAACTGAACTAGCCAATATAAGTTCTAATTCCCATTTGAATGACTCTAGTCATACTTTAACTGACTCCACCAATCTAAGTAAGAAATTTTATCAATCAATAAGTGTTGCCAATACTAGACACCTTCTCAGAAATGAATCCTCCTTTACAAGTTCATACCTTTTTTCATTCATTTTTTCTTCCATAATTCTAACCAATGTTTTAAATTGTTGGCACGGTTGTGTCGCAGGAAATTGTAGGAAAATGCAGTAGATGCGGCCACAATTACAGTCGCAATGCCGCTGGAAGACTCTCCAAACCACAATACTGTGGATTGCAACTTAAAACAGTTATTACTAAAAATAGTAAGGGCTATTGATCCCATAATCCCCCGATCTCTTCCTTGACCAATTCTTGAAAAATCAGACAAGTATGTCAATGTAAAAATTGAGAAGTTTAACCAATTTTTTAATAAAAAAAACAGTAAGTCTTTTTTCACCTCTACTCCGCAATCCCTAATAATTAAAATCGCCACCTCACAGTATATTTTGAAATGAAATCAATAAATAAATAAAAACTAACACCACAAACAATTAAAAACAAAAATATTCCACTATAATAGACTTGCAGTATCAAGAGTGAAAAGAAAGCAAGAAAGAGAGACCTGACTTCAGGGTTGATACAGATATTACGAACGAGCTGAAATCCACAGATCCCAACTGCAAGTCCAACAGCCGCAAATAGAGGATACACCTACAAATCAACCACAATAATACTAATAATAATTAAAATGAATAAGAATAGTAACAAATGTATGATAAAAATAAATAAAAAAGAGGATCCACTTACTTCAAGACAAACTTATCTCATATCTTAGCCATCAATCTTAGTAAAATATAATATTTTAGATTACTCACTAATTCAAACTTCATTAGAGTTGATGGCTAAGATATGAAGTTTAAACTTACTCAGATCAAGTGGATCCCCTCCCAAACAAGAAAAGAAATTAATAGGACTGCACCTCGGGTCTGAGCCAGCGACTAGCCATGGATTATTGCAGCGTTCTAACTTGGAAAGGAAAAAAGGGAGAGAGTGATTGCAACAGTAGAAGATAAGTGATAGAAAGAGGAGTGAGTAAGTAATGGAGGAAAACTTAATATTTGTATTAATTTTTAAATTTATGTTATTATTTTTATCAATAGAAATGAATGTAGTAAATGAAATGACAGACATTAAATGATTCAGATAAGGTCAGGATACCGCGTCAGACTTAAACAGCCAATTATTAGACTCCACGTACACTGTACATTTAAGTGTTTTTTATTTTCCTGATTTTTGAAAACCAAGTGGGAGTTAAAAATATTTCTGCCCATAATGACTTGCTGTTTATGATATAGTATTCTATTCACTTTCCGCTACTAGTATTGGTTACGGCATATTTTATTCATGAATGGGTCATCATATACATGAGATTATTGGTATCCTAATATAGTAGTTTAATTGATAGTTATATTGTATATTATTGAAATTACATATTTGTCTTTATTATTTTATATTAATGTTGACATGAATGTGGTAATTATTTTAATTTAGATTTAGAGTGTAAAATCTATACACTGACAGTATAAAGATTTATGTACATGCATTTTATCATCTATTATTCATTTAGATTAGTTTTTTTTAAAATCAATCATAATTAAATATCTATGGTGGATGATGCAATAATAGTGTATAAAACTAATACACTGTTAATACATACATCTTTTTCTCTTAAAGTAAAATGTAACTTTATGATAGAACATGTTTTAGTGAGAGAATTATAAGATTGTCCGAGTGAAGGATTAAGATGTAGAGTAATAAGAAAATTGAATGTTCAAATTCTATCTATTGAAAATAATATCTTATTAATATTTACCTATAAAAAAAGAATATATTTTTATTTTGATTTTAGAAATATAAACAAAACAACAATAGTATCACTCGGATGATATTTTTGTAATTTTAAATAAAATTGAATGATTTGAGAAGAATAATTCCATCTGTGTGATTGTTCTGTAGTTAGATTCATTGACTTTTGAATTGAACTAGCCACTGGTTTTCATAACCATAGTTTATTGAGAGTATTCTGTTGGCAATAACTTTAAAAGAAAACTAGTTTGTTTTACTCCACCACGATCATGAAATATATTATATGAATTGAAAGAGAAATGAAAATGATGACAAAGATGAAGCCAACAACCATAATAATTTGGTCTTTCTCCTCTTCCCTTAAATGATGCCAATATGTGTTGACTTGGTCAACATATGTGCCAAGTTTGTCTTGACCTGGTCAACACGCCACAAAAAAATTTTGTTGGACCCAATCTGGACGATGACGAAGGAGATGATGGTGGCATGCGTGGAGGTTTTGGTTATGTGTGTTCTCATCTACCATAAAATCCTTAAACCCTTGGGGTACATCCCAAGAATTCAATCCTTATAAACACTATAGAAGTGTTTTCACCATCCTATGTGGGAGTTGGGGTTTTTTCATTTCACACCCCAAATGGTTCATTTGTTCTAATAATTCCTCACTTGAAATTAAAAAAACGGCTTACAAGAATTTCAATGGGTTTTATAAGATTGCGTATAAACAAATGTGTCATATGATTTGAACCTTTACAAAATGAGTAAGATTCAGATTTTACTTGAGTGGCTCGCAATCTTGAACTTTATCTCTGTTAAGTGCCAAAGTAATCATAAAATATGCACATGTTTTATCGCATTTTAACGTTATAATCAACTCAAATAAATGATTTTATACTACTGCATGATAAATGCTTGTTAATTGGCAAAAATATTATCATTGAAGTGTTTTGTATAAATGCAAGTGTGCAAGAACATGATTTTGATGAAGACAAAACTTAAAGACTACAGACAATGAACAAATCAACTACAACAACATGAAGACTCAAGTTCAAACTTCAAGAAATGACCAATAAGGCTAGAGTAATCTTTTAATTTTAGGTCCTAAGATGTTTTGAATGAGTAAAGTCTAAGTTGGGTGAACCTAATGATAAATCTCATATCTTAGAGTATGAACATAATGTATATGAGATTTTCATCCATAACATGATTTAGGTGCATTAGTATACATACATGATTTTGATGCATTAAATTAAGTTGTACTTATACCATTTTCAAAATCATTTATCATGTATTAATCAATCATGTTAGAGGTTCACGAAAATAAACTAAATCTTTTCAGAAAATTGTTAATCGATTATGACTGTAGTTAATCGAATAAGTCTTTGAAAATGGGAAACTTGTTAATCGATTAAGGATATGAGTAATGGATTAGTCAATTTTTGTTTTGGAATCTTGGACATTTTAAAGAAATGTTAGTCGTTTAAGCAGATACATAATTGATTAACTCAACAGAAAACGGTTTGAAACTATTGGTATTTTACTTACCCTTCCCCATAGGAAATTGTATGCTTTTGATGTAAGATTGATATACAAGAATATACAAATTTTCAAGAGATTTTTTCTGAAAAGTGTGATAGAAACTTTTATGTGAAAAGAAAGAGTTTTGTGAATCTTTGAAGAACGTTTACTTTCAAGCATTCATAGTTGTTGGGTCCTACAAGGCTCTCTAATTCACCTAGAGGGGGGAATAGGTGATACAGAACATATATATTGTTGCTCGATACACAAACATATTATACAAATTAACACACTGGTTAATCAATTAGACACAACTATAATTGATTATCTCGTTCTATAGATAATCAATTAACTAAACACCTTAATTGATTATTCAGTTCTTGTTCTATGAAAACATTTCTCTTTTGATATCTAAGATTACCAAGATTTAACTAATCTTATATGCAATCTTTTATATGATTAAGAACAGTGAATGCACAAAACAAAATATGAAATTAACTCATAATGATATGCATGTGAAGTTCAGTAAATCATGTAATACGGAAATGTAAAGAGTTAAGGGTTGAGAAGAATGAGATACGGCTTTTATCCTAGTTCGTTTGCGGGTCCACTTGCAAACTACATCCAGGCCCCGCTTCTAATCTTGGGATATTTTTATTCACTATGGAAAATAAGAGTTCTTTTACAAACAAACTTCCAATACAAGACACAACATGCTCCTTTCTTGGAATAGATGAGCCTCTCACTTCGGTTTGACTACTAAGCTCGCCTACTCGGATACTCACACCTTTCACGACTCTAGCCCCAACCTTTGTTTCGCTCGAACCAAGACCTCTTGCTCCCGTCAAGACACGCATCTAATCGCAGCTAGGGTTTTCCAAAACCAATTCTCTTTTAATGGTAATATAACACAACAAGAGAATATGTTGTTTCCTTGTCTAAAATCTACCAAGTTATTTGTGCACCTCAATATGCAGAAATAACATTCTTCTACAATCTAAAAATCTCTCTACAAATCTCACAATTAGAATACAGAAAACATGAGATGCAAGGTTTCTTTTTACAAATGATTTTACAATGAAGCTCTTGGGGATCTTTCTAAAGATTCACCATTTTATCTTTTTCAAAAGAACACTTTGAAAATCTCTCTAAAGATATGAAAGCGAAAGAGCTATGCTTTTCAGAATAATGTGAAATCTGTTTTTCGTGTATGTGTTGGAACTCTATGAAAATATATTCATCTATGTTATAAAGCAATATGAAAAACTTGGGTAAATATAGAGTTCTGTTTTCAACTATAGTAAATCGATTATTACTTAAACTTAATTGATTAACGATACTTGAAAATACTAGAAAACAAAAATAACAACAAACCTTAATCAATTAAACTCATACTTAATCGATTAACTTATTCTCAATAATTCAATGTTTAATCGATTAAAATATCTCTTAATCGATTAATGGTTTTACAAAAAGATATTTCAATATGATATGAACCTCCTATATGATGATATGTGATTTTGAATGATGTATGATTTAAAAGTCATTTTAAATGCATCCAAAATCATATGATTATATATGTATGCATGTGCATGTAAATTATGTATGTATGCATGTAAGTCTCATTTTAGTTATGATTGATTTTAGCTTGTGAGACTTCTATTAGGGTTCATCCTAGCCTAGACTCTTACTAAGCAAGCATCTTAACACCTAATAATGATATAAAATACTTAGCCTCTAGATCTTCTTGAATGTTTTGCCTTGTGTGAACATGAGTCTTGACTTTGTTGTTTGTTGATTTGTTCATCCCTTCAAGCTTGTCCTTGATATACAATCCTTGTTGTTGATCTTTGTCTTTATCAAACTCTATCTTTCATCAACCTTTGTCTTCATCAAAATCTATGTGATGCATGCTTGCATACACAATCTGCTTATTCATGCATGCATGCATCTTCAATCTCCCCCTTTTTGATGATGACGAACACTTGTTAGATCTGACAACTCTTTATCGGATCTGCTTGATGATAATCAACTATATTTTGAAAATTCCTTGCGTATTTCTCCCTCTTGCTCCCCCTTAATTAGAGCATCATGTGATTTATCATTTTCTTGCGGAAGCCTCAACTTTTCTTCTCTTGCAACTCCTTCAAAACATAAACAACAACTTTTCTCCCCCCTTTGGCATGATCAAAAAGCAATGTAATATATGATAGCCTATTGCCAAAAGAAAGGGAGATAATGCAATATTTACTGATGTTAATCGATTATAATAATACTTAATCGATTATAAATGATTCAATTTTACACAGGATTGCATCTTCTATGACAGCTAAACAATTATGGTATGCTCTTAATCGATTAACACTACTGATATGATAGAATACAGTGAAGAGTACATGATATTTGCATAATGTTATGTAACTTGATATCCACTAGTTTTATATACATGTTTTATACAGATTACACACAATAAGATCAATACAACATATTTGAAAATAATTAAGCATTCATTGATCAAACAATTACAAGAGTGAGATAACAAGTACATAATTTAAGTGAAAGCACAAAAAAACATAAAGCATGTCATGCGAGTAAAATTTCAGTTCAAAGCACAAAACAAACTTACAAGTTTGGAATTTACAACACAACGACCAAAAATTACATAGACCAGTACTCCTAAACCAGAATCTAACAAGGACACACTAGACGTCCTAAGCTAGACTAACTAAGAGGTGGTTGCGGAAAGCCATTAAAGGTTCTACACAAAAAGTGAAGCTACTCGAAATGATTTTGGTTATCTTCTTCTTGTTTTCAAAACTCTGTCATGAGCCTATCCTCCATGGATTTCATTCCCGAATCAATTCAGTCATTCCAGCATTGTTCCATGGCATCCATATGAGCCAAACCAAATGAAGGTCCTTGAGGCATATTAGAAGCCTCGTCATTTTGTTGCTCTTGGTTTTGCTCACCTTGCTCACCACTTTCTTCCTCATCGGGTATATCCAAATTTAACAGTAGTCCTATGATCCTCCTGATACATCCATTTACCTCTATATTTGTAAATACTCATTTTGTGAATGAGATTCTCAAGGACCATGTGCTCTATAGGATTATCTCTATACTAGATTTATCGATCCCAATATGATTAATGACACGGGAGATAAATATCACATATGCAAGTAGTCTTAAAGAGGATGATGCAATGCCATACATGAATTTCAAAATAACATCAAGCCAGCTAATCATAATGCCTTACTTAATGGCAAACATTAGCTTCAAATAATTCACAGTTGGTTGCATGAGATTAGTGTTGCGTTGAACAAGAATGTAAGCGATCAAGTAATGTAATAGCCTATTTTCCACGGTTAATGAACTAGCTTTTGTAAGCTCGCCTTGGACAAAATAGTATGGTCCTCTCAAGCATTACTTGTACATTTCTGTAGAGTCATACACACTCCATCTTTCATCGTTACAATCACTGAGAGATCCACCGTCACATGTCAAACCTCTAGCAGCCATAAACAACATCTCATTTAATAGTATCAATTTCACTTGTATCATACTTTGATATCCACCATCCTTATATTGAAATTTTGCATAAAATTCCTGAACTAGAGAAGGATAAATGTTGCTATTTAGTTTCAAAAACTGTACAACTCCTTGTACCTCCAATTCATATGAGAATTGAAATCTTTGCTCCACCATTCATGCCATGTCAGCATACTGGATATATGTTGGTTTGTGGCTGAAAAATCTCACCAAATTTTCTGCTTGATCATCAAGAGCCTAAAATGGGCCTAAACCCAGGGATGGATTCTGCCCCTTTGAAGAAGACCCTCCAGCATCGAAATTTCTCGCTCATCCCGGATGACGAAGAGAACAGTTCATTCCAGTGGTATGTTTTACTCTCTTGGGTCTCTTATTACTCATATTGGCAAAGATAGGAGATGGATAATCGATTAACAAGGAAACCAAAATTGGGTTTAGTAAGGGGGTAAACTTAGACTACTTAATTTCAACCAAATTGATACCACTGTTGGGTTAAAGATTTAGATAAGTAAAGAAACAGAGATTGGATAGCTCGGATTTGAATTTGAGGATGAATTACAAGAACAATTTGGGGGGAAAGACAGAGTGCATGAGGTTAGGGTTTGAAAAGGCAAGAATAGAATTGTCTTTGAATCTGTTTTATGACCACACTTAATTGATTAACCTCTGTGTTAATCGATTAACGGGGTTTAAATTTTAACACAATTAATCCATTATGTTCCAATTTAATCAATTACATTTTGAAAACATTTTTTGTTCAGGTAATCGATTAAAGGAATATATAATCGATTAAATCATAAAGAAAAACCACAGCTAATCAATTTAAATACATAACAATTGATTAAATAAGTCACATAAACATATTTTAGCATAATTTGAATTATTTTAGAGGTTTTCTAATACCCTAAGATAAAAGATCTATCCTAAACACTTAATGAACACTTAACTCACAGCCAAAACAACATGAAAGCATATTCAATCAAGAATGTGGTATACAATTAAGAGTACATGCATTTATTGGTGATAAGTGCACTTATTTAGGATTATCTAGATGTATATCATGCATTTAAACACTTAGGTATAATATTAGATAAAACATGTGATAAGATATTTTTAGAACAAAACATGCCACGATATTTGGTTACTTCACATGCTTTACCTCATCCTTATCACAGAGTTTGAAGATTGCCATATTTGATGTCTTCTTTGGCCTTTCTTCAATTTCTTTATTCTTGTCTTTCCTTTCTTGCATAGCACTTCAATCCTTTTGAATGTGAATCCTCATGAGTACCTACAATACATTAAGCATACCTTTAATTTCCTATTTTGGAGATGGCTTATCAAACATTAAAATTACATAGGCTTTCCAAAGATTAGTTTTGGTCAATTGCATTAATATGAGATGTAACTTGTTGTGCTTCAACATGATTAGAATGTCTTAAATAGTATTTCTACATTTACTTATGAATCAAAACATGGTTAATATATTCTTATAATTGTTAAAGAATAGCATGTTTACATTTAAGAGCATGTAAATGAGATACATATATTATTTGGCCTGAAAGTGATTTATGGGAGATTTTCTTGGAAATATAGTTATTTTATCACTTATTCTTGAAATTATGTCCTCAATAGGATTTCATGATAGAATATTTATAACACTTATAGTATGTAATACTTGAAGTTTGGAAAAGATACCTTATTTACCATTGTAGCACACAACTTCCTAACTTCGAGCATTTGAGTTGACAATTTGTTCATAAGTGTCATAGCCTTTTTTCTTTGGTGACAAGTCAATGAAGCTTGATCTTCTCACCTACCATATGCCTAGAACACTTGTTGTCCATATGTAATTTGAATTTCATATGTCCTTGGGCACACCTACAAAAACAAGATTACTTGCATGTCTTGGGTACCCAACTAATCTTGGGTCCCTTGTTGTTAGTAGCTTGGGGATTTTGTCTCTTAGTAATCCATATATAATTTCCATTTGGAACATCATGCATTCTCATATTACATGTATTCAAAGTGTGCATGAAATCCACAATAAAAGTAAGTAGGGGTTTAACATATGAAATTTTCAAGACATCTACCCATTTCTTGTGAAATGTGTTCTTTGCATGCATATATCGCAAACCATATCTAGTCCCAATATTTTTACATGTATCAAGTAAGTTGTTTAGTTTGTGACTACAATTTGTGAATTTAGCAACTTTGTCCTTTAAGACATTATTTTCATTTTCCATGCAAATACAATTTTCACAAGTAGATATCACATTTAACTTAGTAGTACAATTACATGAAGAGTTAGCATATTTAGAATCTAATGTTTTATTTTCAAATTTAAACATATCAATCAGATAACATTTTAATATCTTCATGCATTTTAACTAAAGCATCATAAAATATATTATACATGGAATATATTTCGGAATTTGAATTATAATCAGAAGATTGTACCTCACTAGACTCATCTTGCTCACTTACTTTTCAAGAATTCAGATTTTGAGTCATTAGACATAGCTTGTTTGATTCTTCATCTTTCGAGATGTTTGTTGATGAATTGTCCTCTTCGGATGTGTACCAAACAATGTATAGCTTTTTAGCTTGGATGTCCAGAGAGTCTTTCTTTTTGTCATGTTCAATCTTCTTGAGAGAGGTGGGACATGTGTACCTCATGTGGCCTACTTTCCTACTCTTATGGCAAGTTGCTTTGTCTTTGGGATACTTGCTCATTTTGATTGAACCTTTCATCTTCCTTATGAAGCTTCTAGAGTCCTCCATTCTTTCTTGAGTACTTTCTGAATTTGTTGATGAGGAGGGACATGGCTTCATCACTTGTGTCGGAATTAGACTCATCATCATCATATATCTTCTTTTGACTTCTTGAATATGATTTCGTCGCTTCGAAGGAGATTTCTTTGATGTTCTCGTCCATTTGCTCATTGAGTGTCAAACGTCTTAATTCTATCTCGTGTTCTTGATGTTTGCGAAATAATGTTGTGAACGTCATTTGTTCCAAGTCCTTTGACTTCATGATGGCAGTCACCTTGGATTGTCATTTCATATCAAGACATCTCAACAATTTGATCGTTAATTCATGTTTGGCAAATGATTTATCTAATGCAAAGAGATTATTAATAATGTGAGTAAATCACTTTTGCAAATCAGAAATAGGCTCATGTGGAAACATGTGAAATAACTAATACTCATGCATCAATTTATTCAATCTACATCATTTGACCTTACTAGTGCCTTCGTGGATTACTTGTAAAGTGTCCCCCATATCCTTGGCACTATCGCACTGAGAAATCCTAAAGAACTCATCATATGAAAGTGCAGAGGTTATAATATTTTTTCTTTCAAATCAAGATGCACTTTTCTCTTTTCCTCGTTGGTCATGAGACATCTTGGTTTCTCTTTGGTTTCTCCTTCCACCATGTATAATGGAATGAAAGGTCCATATTCAACGGCATCCCAAACATTTGTATCAATAGCCTCAATAAAGATCCTCATTTGGATTTTCTAGTATGTGTACCCCTCGCTACTGAAAACTGGAGGGTGATCGATGGATGCGTCGTTGCCGCTAAAAGGGTTAGAAGAGCCCATGGCAAAAGTGCCTAGGATCAACGATCTAAGCGGTTAAGCTAGCACAATCATATTATCTCTATTACCACTTGTTGGGTCCCACGGGGCTGTGTAACTCACCTAGAGGGGGTGAACAGGTGATATAGAACATAATTATTGTTGCTCGATAAACAAACAGATTATACAAATTCACACATTGTTTAATCGATTAAACACAGCTATAATCGATTAACTCATTCTGCAGATAATCAATTAACTAAACACCTTAATCGATTATTCAGTTCTTGTTCTATAAAAACAGTTTTCTTTTGATATCCAAGATTACTAAGATTCAACTAAACTTATATGCAATCTTTTAGATGATTAAGAATAGTGAATGCATAAAACAGAATATACCATTAACTCATAATGATATGCATGTCAAGTTAAGTAAATCACGTAATATGGAAATATAAAGACTTAAGGGTTAAGAAGAACGAGACAAGACTTTTATCTTGGTTCATTTGTGGGTTCACTTGCAAACTACATCCATGCCTCCCTTCTGATCATGGGAGATTTTTATTCACTATGGAAATTATGAGTTCTTTTACAAACAAAATTCTAATACAAGACACAAGACGCTCCTTTCTTGGAACCAATGAGCCTCTCACTTCTGTTTGACTACTAAAATTGCCTACTCGGATACTCACACCTTTCGAGACTCTAACCTCTGCCTCTATTTTGCTCGAACCAAGACCTCTTGCTCTCGTGAAGACACGTACCAAGAGAATATGTTGTTGCCTTGTCTTTTAATGGTGATACAACACACCAAGAGAATATGTTGTTGCCTTGTCTAAAATCTATCAAGTTATTTGTGCACCTCAATATGCAGAATTAACATTATTCTATAATCTAAGATCCATCTACAAATCTCACAATTAGAATACAGAAAACGTGAGATGAAAGGTTTCTTTTTACAAAAGATATTACAATGAAGCTCTTGGGGATCTTTCTAAATATTCACCCTTTTCTCTTTTTCAAAAGAACACTCTGAAAATCTCTCTAAAGATATGAAAGTGAAAGAGCTATGATTTCAGAACAATGTGAAATCTGTTTTTTGTGTATATGTTCTAACTCTATGAAAATATATTCATGTATGTTATAAAGCAATATGAAAAACTTGGTTAAATATACAATTCTGTTTTTAGCTACAGTTAATCGATTATCACTTAAACTTAATCGATTAATGATACTTGAAAATACCATAAAACAAAAATAGCAACAAATCTTAATTTATTAAACACATACTTAATCGATTAATGGATTCCCAAGAATTCAATGCTTAATCGATTAAAATATTTCTTAATCGATTAATGGTTTTATAAAAAGATATTTCAATATGATATGGACCTCCTACATGATTTGTAAAAGTATGATGCATGACTTTTAATGATGTATGATTTAAAAGTATTTTAAATGCATCCAAAATCATATGATCATGTATGTATGCATGTGCATGTAAATCATGTAGGTATGCATGTAAGTCTCATTTTAGTTATGATTGATTTTAGCTTGTGAGACTTCCATTTGGGTTCATCCTAGCCTAGACTGTTTCAAAGCAAACATCTTAAGACCTAACAAAAATATAAAATATTTGGCCTCTAGATCTTCTTGAATGATTTACCTTGTGTGAACTAGAGTCTTGACTTTGTTGTTTGTTGATTTGTTCATCCCTTCAAGCTTGTCCTTCATATTCAATTCTTGTTGTCGATCTTTGTCTTTATCAAACTCTGTGTTTCATCAACCTTTGTCTTCATCAAAATCTATGTGATGCATGCTTACATACACAATCTACTCATTCATGCATGCTTGCATCTTCAACAGTTTTCAAAGATTTTCCTTTGTGTCTCATAATCATTCATATTCATCTATGAGATTGTGAGATTCATCAAAGGGTTATTGGTTCTGAATTTTAGTGTATGATTAGCACGTCAAGGTGCAAAGAACATTGTACATGTTTTATTGTTCGATTTGTAAATTTATCTCTTTGGGGGTGTGAGGCATCACCTTAGAAGAAGAGAGAAACTTAGGAGGAAATCCTAGGCTGAGGTCAGGTATACATGGTTAGAAATGGTGCAGATCTATTAGAGGTTAGGTCCAATGGAATTCTTGGTGGAAGAAGTTTTTGTATAAACATTTGATTTCTTCTAGTAAAAGCAAATGTCCTAAGATCAAAACTGGATGTAGATTGTAGTAAATTGACAATCGAACCAGGATAAATCGCTAGTGTTACTTTTTTCTCTTTCTCTACACTTTTAATTTTGTGCAATTATTGTATTTCGCTATATTTGATTACATTCATATCGAGATTATTGCATATGTGAATTTGCATGATTAATCACTTTCATTGAATTGTTTAAGTGCATATTAGATCAGATTAATCATTGTTTTCTTGCTACATCAAGAATAAAATATTTTCAAGAAAATCAACAAGGTTAATCGATTAAGGCTTTTGTTAATTCATTAAGTCAAGCTTTCTATTAATCGATAAACTCAAGCTTTATGTTAATTGATTAAGTGACCATTTAATCTATTAAAACTAGTTGTTTTTGAAATTATCTTTTGTATTCAAATTCTTTTTAATTTGTACTCAAGCCACCTATTCACCCCCTCTAGGTGATGTTAGAGTCCTTGTTAACCAACATTTTGTAGAATTAATCTGAAGGAATGTTCGAAAAAACTAAGATCCTGAACAAATTTCAACCAGGCTCAGCCCAAGGATCAAACTTAGCAAATTTGAGCGGATCAGACAATAGTTGAGACCTGCGCTCAACGCCCAAGCCACGCTCAGCGGAGGAAGACTCATGCCCAGCGCAATCCCTGCACTAAGATTATGCAGCCAAGAATTAAAACAATTAGCCAGTGTAACTTTTATGCTAAGCGACATGTCTGTGCTTAGCGCAAGTGGGAGGTATGCCCAGCACAGATATTTCACCTAGCCCAAGCTGGTAGGCTAAAACGGCAAGCCTGACTAGCTGAAGAGTTGCACTCAACGCACATGTGGTGCACTAAGTGGAGGTGCCATCATGCAAACACTGTTTAAAGAGGTCTAACTCGAGCTATTGGACACACTTGATACTATTGCATTGTAATACTTATTTTCTGAGGTTTAAGAGAGTTTAGCTCACTTAGATTGTGGGAACTAAGTGTGCTTATATAAGAGTTAATTTATGCTCATTGTGGGTGATTATACCGCCCCATGAATTGTGTTTTATCTTTATCTTACTTACATTGTGTCAACCTGAGTACCTAAGTTATCCCTTTAATTTGTTGGATTGAATATAATACGAGCATGATGCATACACATTGATTCAATTTATATTAATTCATGAAATTCTGATTCTTTGAGTTATATATGTACTTAATGCTTGTTTTAAGTTTGATCATCTTATTGCATGAATTGTGAATGAAATGCTTAGAGAAATCTATGCATGATTCAGAACTTGTATAATTTATCTCTTGATATACTTTCTAGACATAGACTTATATCATATTGGCCATCCCTTGTGTGTTATTTTATTAGTATCTAGACATAGAACTAATTTTATAACTCTCAAACTTGTTAGCATAGACTACTAGACATAGAGGTATGTCTAATGGTTCATATATCTTCATCTTGTTAATCTAGTTACTAGACATATAACTATTCTAATAAGCTATTAACATAGACCAAGATATTGATTATTAATACAACTGGGGTGTTGCATTTAACTCAAGTTCACATGCCTAGACTACTAGTCATAGAGGTATGTTATATGAGTCATAATTTTTAATCTTGTATGTAAAGTTCCTAAACATATAGTTTTATTGCATTAGTTGTTAAATTGACTAAGCTATTAACTTTTAGTAATCTTGAGGCCATATATGTGTAAAAATCATTACTCACTTAATTGTGTTACTAAAATATGAATATATTGATAGTAAGTAGAAAGTTCAACCCCAACACATTTTATCAACGTATTACAATCTCGGTTTTATTATAGTGTCATCAAATCAACAACCCATTTGAAAGATAGCTTAAAATAATTATTATTAATTAAAACATTATAATCTAATAAGTCATTGGGATATCATAATCCTCTTACCCTTTAATAAACTAGTTTGTAATCAATAGGTGTGAACCCTAATTTAGTGTATAGTAGCCAAAAAGGGTACAAGTTTTACATAAAAAACAACACATTTTAAAAAATTTAGAATTGTGCCAAAACGTTTTCATCATTCACATCCAAAAGCGGAGAAGAAATGTTGAAAATTATAACTAGACATTTTCATTTTTCAATCCGTTTAATAAACGTTTTTCTTATTCATTAATATTTGTTGACTTTGTATATGATTTCCTTATAAATAAAAGATTTCATCCTATAGATTCATTATGGTCTTAAATCTATTAATTATATGATAAAAATCTCATTTTAGCCACGTGTCATATCCTCCTCATTTTTTCCCTCCAAAAAGGTTTTATGTTATTATTAACTAGCAGGTCGCTTCTTTTTTTATGCATAATGCAAATATAATATACATATATTTTATAATATCAATAAATCATGTATTGAACCATTATATTTTTTTCCATTCATATAGTTGCAATATTAACATTGATTTTTGAGTGTATATGTAGAATATTAAAAATTATAAATGCGTTTGTATAAGCATTTATTTGTTGAAAGTGTGATTATAGAAAATATTTCATTCTAAAATAACTCAATAAATAAAATTCAAATTTTATTGGATAATATATCACTTCTATATTCTCTATATAAAATTATAAATATAAGGACTTATTTTTGCATCATATTTTTTGTGATTACGTTTATAAGTATCATATAAAGTCATAAGGATTTTTTAGCATATCTCTTAAATGCTTATGTTTTATTTTAGATTAATGTTCATTGTGTATAAATATTTGAATATATTTTTAGCATTCAAATATTGTATAATTAAATGTTATTTATTTGATTATGTTTTAGCTAATAATCATTGTATGAAAATAACTCATAAATTAAAAACACATTAAGTTAGGATTTGACGGATATTTTTTTCTGATAATTTTAATAAAAATAATAAAAAGAGTCTAATAATAAATTTGTTAGTCTTATATATTCCTAATTAAAATACATATAAATTTCCATGAATATATATACTATTGTTATCTTTTAATTAAATAATATAATGATAGCAATTAAATATTTTGAAAATTCTCATTCGTTATATTCTTATATGTTATACTAATATATATTCAAAAAAAGTTATGTTTTTTAATCTTCCGGATCTATTAATGCTAATAATATATTTTTTAGTAATTTCAAAATATCAAATAGTCTTAATGAAATTTGTTACTTGAAATAGCCTTGATGAAAGAAGAGTGATTATTTCTTTCAATAATGGTGTCATTAATGGTATGATCCTACTTCCACAAGAATTGATAATAGAATTATTATTATAATTATAGTCATTGCTATTAATGCTAATAATATCCTCATTGGTAACATTCTTTTGGTTGGTTAGATTTTTAATTTTGTGGGTCACCTTAAAATTATGCATTAAAGTTGAAATCGAACTATTCTCTTACTGTTGGCTAAGGAGGAAAATGGATTAACATCTCTCAATTTAATTTAATTAATATTGACA
>NW_017727794.1:87384-94017 GCF_001865875.1 Lupinus angustifolius | reverse complement strand
CACTTTATGTATTCAGATTATAATAATAATAAGCATTTAATATTTTGAACACGTTATGTATTCAGATTGTAATAGTAATGTGTAATAATAATAATAATGTAAATCATTTTGAATTATTGATAGTTAACACGTTAACAATAGCCAAAATATTAAATGATTTATGCAAAATATTATTTAACCACGTTATAGGTTAACTTTTTTAGGCAATTGTTAATTTAGCCATGTTAAGTTTTCGGAAGTTTATTATTTGAAGCATTTACATACGTTATGCATTCAGATTATAATAATAATGTAAATCATTTTGAATTGTAGATAGTTAACTTTTTTATAATAGCCAAAATATTAAATGATTTATGCAAAATATTATTTAACCATGTTAACTTTTTGGAAGTTTAATATTATGTATTAAGATTATAAAAATAATGTGTAATAATAATAATGTAAATCATTTTGAATTATTGATAGTATTCTTCTTCATATATGATAATGCTAAAAATCGAGAAACAAACAAATACATTATATTGTGTTATTGACAATCCAAACAATACAAATTTCTAAGCAAACAATTAAATAAGAGAATGAGGTTTAAGTAAAATTTCCAAGAGCACAAATATTGAGTCAAAATGAGTGTATTAAACAATATATATTAAAAATCTTCGAATGGAGAAAATAAAATACAAAACTCATAAGTGAGTGGATAACTAATGATGAAACCAAAAATGAAGGTATTAATAACTAACCATGATCTTTACCTTATTTTAGAGGATGATACACTCTAGGTGTTTCTGAAACATACAAAACAAAAAAATTAAATTATGATTATTTGAATAAAAAAGTGTATAAATAAGATAAGAGATGCATATAGAGAAAATTAATTTGCAGAAATGTTTTTGGGGAGAACCAAACTATAAATAAAGAGAGAAAATGATAACAATGAGATAAGATGAGGACATAAATATATTATTAACAAAAATAAATAGACAAATAAATGTAATATTGTAAGTGAATATATAATACAATAGAGATTGGGTACATACCATATGTTTTGAATGTTTGATCTTCCTTGAGGAATATAAATTTGCTTATCAGACACTAAAGGATAAAATTGCTGGAAAAATATATCTACAAAATAATGAAATTAGTGAGAACATGTCTATAAAATAAGGAAATCAATAAAAAATTACACAAAAAATCAATGATATAATAAGAAAAGATCTACAAAAAATCAATGAAAAATGTACTAAAGATCATATTTATAAAATAAATAAATAAAAATACACTCTAAAGATGATGATTGAAAGAGAAGAAAAAAAGATGATAATGAAGAGACATAACAAATATGAGAAATGAAATTAGAGAAAAAGAAGATTGTTGAGATAAAAGAATGCTGGAAGAGAAAGAGAGAGTCATACCTAATAATAATTTAAATGCAATTTAAGTAGTCATAAAAAGTGCAATAATTATTTATTAAATGTAATAATTATTAAGAAAGAACAAATATAGTGTGGGAAGATACATATAATTACCATGGAACCATTAGGAGGGGGGAAATGAAGGATGAGATGACATGTGGCAATTGATGAGGTTGCGTGAAGGAGGAAATGTCATGTGGCAATTGATGAGGTGATGGAAGTTTATTTTGTTAAATAGTAAATAGATAGATATGTACCTTTACACTATATCATTACTTTTTTACATTTTATATTTTAATAATTTAATGCTAATTATTGATTGAACCTTATGTTTTATTATTTTAAAAAGTAATAATCATTAAACATTAGAGAGAATTGAAATTCTTTTTCACAACGAGACTATTTTTGTTTCTCTTTCCCATTTAATGTCATTTCTACTACTATCTCATCATCTCTCCCCTACCTCTTCATCTCTACATAGGGGTGTAAGTGTGTAACTTTATATAAAACTTGGTGGATGAGCAGTCGGGTGAGCAAGCATATAAATCTTATGATCTCACTTTTTGTAACAAAACCTTAACATAATCCTTTCAACTTTCCTTATGTAGTAGTTTAATTTAAATTGAAAAAACTATATAGTTTCACCCCGTTTAATATTTGCATTAATCTATCTATATTATTTAATGATTACTATTACTCTAAGAATTAGAGTACTTTTGACCTCATCAAAGTCTTGTGATACTTTTCTACTGAATTTTAATATCACTATTTTGATTCTTTGGATTTTAATTTTTCCTTATTATAATAAAAAAAATCAAATTTTATATTGAAGTTTTTTATAACTTTTAAATATTAATTTTAATAAAAAAGACTCATATAGTATCACGATTTGATTTCCTTATTTTCATTAAAAAATGAAATTTGAAATTGAAAAAATCATTTCATTTTCTACAACTTTTAAAATATTTATTTTAAAAAATATCAGATAGTATCTTGTTTCAGTTTTCTATTTTCATTAGAAAATTCATATTCAAAATTGTCATGTATTTTCTTTATGTATTTAAACAGGAAAATACATACACGACACAGGGTAACACATGTGTTCTTAACAACACAAATGTATGGATAATACGTATGTTTTAACTATATGAATGTATGTATAACATGTGTTTCCTTAGAACTGTGAATATACATGTAACATATGTGTTTTTAACTATATAAACGCATGGGTCACATGTTTTCTTAACAACACAAATACGTAGATAACATGTGTGTTTTTAACCATGTGAATGCACAAGTAACATATGTGTTCTTAACCATGTGAATGCATATATAATATGTGTTCTTAATTATGCGGCAAAAAATATCACCACATGCAAATGCACGGGTTACTTGCTAGTTATACAATAAGATATTATTTTCATTAAAACCTTACCCAACATGTTTTCAATAGTATTTTATATTTTTAATGAAAATGAAAAAAAGGGATAAACAAAAAGACTCTTTGGGTCTCTGTGGCAGTGATTTCCTAATTTTTTTCCCCAAAAGCTCTCTAAGAAAAAGACAACTGAAAAAAACATAAATTTATTTATAATTTTATCAGTCAAATACTTAAATTCACTTAGTGAATTTGAGACACAGACTTCCAATTTTTTTAACTAAAACTCTCTAGACATAATTCTATCTGTTAATCAGATTGTATGTCTAATATTTTTTGACAATTAACTCCCTCGTATCAAAATTGTGAATTACCCATCTCAACACTTAGCATCATCCTAATCTTGCAAGAATAACCAAATTAACTACAACGAAAACTATGAACTTAAATTAAAATAAAACATATAATTAAACAACAAAGAAGAGATAGAGAAATTGGTTACCTACGAGTAAGCGCTTATTAATCATCACTAGCTTGATGGTTGAAATATTCAAGGAGAAAGCAAATCATTGGAGGTTGCTAGTCCCCACTTATGCAAGTAGGAGGTGTTTATGGAGGTAAATATCTCATGGACTGATTTTGCATCCACTTCATTGAATGAAAGTTCTAATTTGGCTATGGAGGTTTCATGGACTTTGAGGGTTTGTGAAGTTTCACCTCTCTTTGATTCTTGTAAGCAACTTTTAAAGCATATAGTGTACACCCTATTACCTCCTTAATTGCATTAATAAGAGCTTCATTAAGCTTTTTAACCTTCTGATATGACCAAGAGTTGATGATGACTGGTTTATCAGCCTCACCTTTCAAAAATACATATTTTGAATGGGAAGAGAAAAGTTTAAATTTTAGTTTCTCATCAACTTTTTTGCTTTCAGCTCCAACATCAATACTTTCCAGCACCACCATTTCTTTTAGGAATATCTTTGCAAGAACCAAAGGGCTTCAGACAATTTTAAATCTATCCTCTTCCATCTCATTGAACTCATTCATTATTAAACACCATCCTATATTCCTAGGACAATGCATATGTCAAGTTTTTCTTTATGACATTGCTGCAGTTTTAATGAAAACACTAATATCATAAAAAAGAAGTAAAATGATGAAGATCTTGAAGACTTATAATAAAAGTTACTTCAGTTCAAGATCTATTAGTCTTCTAAATTAGGTACTTTTATCTCTAATGTTTTTTATTAAGTTTAACCAAATGCTTATAGGAAAACCTTTTTGAAAGAATATTTTATGTTGGACTAAAATGGATTTAATTTTCAAAAAGCTAAGTAACTTGTTAATTTACCTCAGTGCTGAGTTACTAGAACCATGTAATGGATAACTAGGACTGAGTAACTGATTACACAAATTGAGTAACAAGTTATCATACATATTTTACACACATTAACTGATTACTCATGGTATCCTTGCTCAATTGGGTAGAAAACTTTGGGTAATCAATTACACATGAAAGCAATCAATCATTAAGATTTGTTACATCAGTTTTTTAAAATCAATTTGAAACAGCTTTACCCAAAACGAATGGAAGCTACTCCAATTGACTTCTACTCTCATGTATGAGTATGTTAGCTAGTTGGAATCATATTTAAAGGCACTTAGGCATTCAGACCTTCATAATTTTTACATGACAAACACTTAACATTTTCATACACTTTGTAAGCAACTTACAGAATACTTTTTGAATTTATGAAATTTAAGGTCAAGTATTTTCTTCCAAGTTCTATACATTGAAAATACTTGAGCATTTGTGTTACTCTTAGTAATTGACTATAAGGATTGCAAGCTTATAAGTGTCACATACTTTCTTCAATCTAAGCCCTAGAATTCATTCTTCAAACTGTATCAACTTTGTTGTATGCATTTTCACAATAGGGTGTGGTGAAAAGGGAAAATGAGAATTAGAAGAAGTATTCTTCTAAGTTTGTGAGATTTTGGTGAGTGTTGTATGGAGACAAAGATCAAGGTGAGATTTGTAAGGATTAACATCATCAATAATAAATCTCTTTTGCTTAAAAGGGGATTGGATGTAGCCTTAAATGGACAAGAAGGTGAACTAGTATAAAAACCTTGTATATCTCTTTTTCCCCCTACTCTTCTTTTTATATTATGCTTTTGATTTTGGCAACTTATATTTATCCGCTGCATTTTTCTCTAAACATTTTTAAAAGTTTCAAAATATGTCATTAGTGCATAAAACTAATTCACCCTCCTCTTCGTTTGTCATATTATCCTTACAATTGGCACTCAAGATTAGGTTAGATAAAATACTCTTTAGATCTTATACTTTAAGATGGCCTCAAAGTCCTTTTTGGGAGAAGGTTCCAACATTAATCATCCTACAAGTTTCGTTGGAGAATGCTACGATTTTTGGAAGATCTGAATGTAATTCTCGAGATCTTAATATATGGAACACAATCGAGGAAGGACCATATAAAAGTTTGTAGTGGTCAATAGTCTGAGGGAACCAAAACCAAAAATAGTCTGGAACGATGATGATAAGAAAAAAGGTTTAATATGACTGTAAGGCCAAAACTATACTTACTTTAACCTTAGCTATAGATGAGTTATTTAGGATATCAAATTGTATATCTGCCAAAGAGATGTGAGATACATTATAGATCACTCATGAAATAATTGAAGTAGTTAAATGATCTAGACTCAATACTCTATCTCTAGAGTATGAGATGTTTCAAATGAAACATGTAGAGAAAATTCTTGATCTCCACAAAAAGTTCACCCATCTTACCAACCACTAGATCGCTCTAGGTACAGTAATATCAAATAATGACCTCACCCTAAAATTTCTAGGTCATTCACCATAACATTGTAACTAAAAGTGATAACCATTTTAGAAAAGAAAAGTTTATCCAAAATGTCTTTGACTACTAGTTTTGGAAAATTACAGGAACACGGGTTGGAATTAAGCAAACTCGAAAAACACAAGGAATAGGAGAAGAAGAGGAAGACCATTTCCATGAAAGCATAGGTAGGCACATGTGAGATGATCTGCTTGTGAAGAAATTTAGCAGGTTTCTAAAAAGAAACAAGATTGCAAAATCAGAGCCAACCAGAAGATTCACTAGAAGCAATGAGACTTTCACATCACAACAAACTTTCACTTGTTTTAAGTGTGGAAAGCCTGGTCATATCAAGGTAGATTATCCTACACTCAAGAAGAATCCCGTCAAATAGAAACCATAAAAAAAACAGGAAGAAAACCATATACTGCTTGGGAAGGCAACGATACAAATTCCAACTTAGAACCTCATAATGAGAAGCAAGCACACTTGTCTCTTATGGCATCTTATCAATCAGATGATGATAAGGTAAGTGAATAAGAAATTTTAGATAAATCCACTTTTAATGAACTTCAATATGCTTTCAATGATTTGCATAGTGATTATGTTAAACTTTCTAAGATGTTTCTAAAACAGAAAAAATGAAATCATTGTTTTAGAAAATCATAACATGATTTTAAGAAAAGATTTAGATTTCTTAAAAGACAAACCTTCTTCTTCTAAGTGTCTAAATTGCAACACTCTTGAAACTAAAGTTTTTGCATTAAGTCATGAGCTTAATGGGACAAAATGTTTTAGACAAAATTGTTGGAGAAATGCCTTCTCCATCCGAAATCCATAGAGTGAATGCGGAAGTCCTTATGACCATGGCTTTGTTCCCACAACCTAATGTGTATGCCCATACATACACCCGAATGGAACATCCATGGTCCAGGCCGAAGAAACCCCAAATGAGTTCATGGTGAAGAAGAAGAAC
>NW_017727794.1:61637-87284 GCF_001865875.1 Lupinus angustifolius | reverse complement strand
TATAAGGCCTTGCCTCAGTTGGACATCCCCACACATGAAAATGCTTCAGACTTGGCTTTCGCCCAGTCCAATGCTCATAAGGTGTTTTAGCAGTTGCCTTAGTTGGTACCCTATTAAGAATATAAGCTGCTGTCTTAAGTGCCTCTCCCCAGAGTGACTCTGGTAAGGTAGAGTGACAAATCATACTCCTTACCATGTCCTTAAGAGTCCGGTTTCGTCTTTCAGACACACCATTCATGCTAGGCGATCCTGGCATGGTGTACTGTGGGACTATACCACATTCCTCTAGGTATTTGGCAAAAGGCCCTGGACGTTGTTCACCTGAACCGTCATATCTACCGTAGTATTCACCACCACGGTCAGATCTGACGCACTTAATCCTTTTGCCGAGTTGATTTTCAACCTCAGCCTTAAAAGTTTTGAACACGTCCACCGATTGGGACTTTTCATGAATTAGAAAAATGTATGCATAACGAGAATAATCGTCTATGAATGATATGAAATATCGTTGACCATTCCAGGAAGCCGTAGGGAATGGCCCACAGATATCCGTATGTATCAATTCTAAGACGTCCGAAGCTCTATATGCACCATATTTCGATTGTTTGGTTTGTTTTCCTTTTATGCATTTAACACAAACATTAAGGTTTGTGAAGTCAATGGAATCCAAAATCCCATCTGACACAAGACGCTCAATTCTCTTTTGAGAAATGTGACCTAGGCGCTTGTGCCATAATGCACCTGAATTATTATTTTCAATCTTACGCTTAGTACCACGTGATTCCACATTCAGGGTTTCGCTATAATCAGTTATGATATTCAGCATATAAAGGTTGTCATTCAACATAAGTGAACCAGTTCCAATAACATTTGAATTTAAAGACAATTGAACCGAATTGTTTCCAAATGAACAACAATAACCAAATTTGTCCAAATATGAAACAGAAATCAAATTCCGTCTAAAAGACGGTACAACAAAAGTGTCTTTCAAATCCAAATAGAAACCAGTACATAATAACAACCTAAAATGCCCTATAGCTTCCACTTCTACCGATTTCCCATCGCCAACATATATGTATCTTTCAACATGATTAGGCTTTCGGTAGCTCAGGCAACCCTGCATTGAAACACTGATGTTAGAAGTTGAACCGGAGTCTAACCACCAGGTGTTTCCAGGTACTGAAGTTAAATTGACCTCAGAACAAACCAAAGCAAGAAATGTACCTTTCTTAGCACGCCAGGCGTGATACTTTACACATTTCTTCTTTTGATGTCCAGTTGCTTTGCAAAAGAAACAGACATCATCCTGCTTCTGTTTCTTTTGCACTGAACCCTTAGCAGCTTCATTCTTGGGCTCTGAAGTGATTTTCCTTTTGCCCTTGTCTTTAGAGGTAGTAACATAATGGGCACTTTCAGTCCTCTCTCGCTTCAATCTTTCCTCTTCTTGCACACAAAATGAAATGAGCTCATTAAGAGTCCATTTCTCCCTTTGACAGTTATAAGAAATCTTAAACTGACTGAATTGTGCAGGAAGAGACAGTAAGACCAAATGAATGAGCAAGTCTTCCGACATGTCAAGCTTAAGGGCCTTAAGTTTTGAAACGATGTTGGACATTCCCATAATGTATTCCCTTATGTTTCCCTTGCCTTGATACCTCATGGAAATCAAGTTCTGTAACAGAGTACTTGTTTCCGCCTTATCGCTCTTTGCAAAGCGCTTTTCAATCTCAGCAAGGAAATCTTTGGCACTATTTATCTCATCCGAGATAGTACCCCTAAAGACTTCTGGAATGCCACGCTTAATGATCATCAGACTCATGCGATTAGAGCGATCCCACTTCTCATAATCCTTCCTCTCTTCAGAGGAACTAGATTCCAAAGGAGAAGGAGGTTGCTCTACCCTTAGTGCATAGTCCAGATCCATGCAGCCAAGAACAATTTCCATGTTCTCTTTCCAATCCTTAAAATTTTCACCATTAAGGACCGGAACCGAATTCAAATTTGCAGATATAGAAGCAATTGATGTAGCTGATTGAAACAAAAGACAAAATATTAAAATATGCTCACAACCCAAAATTATCATTGTGCTCAAAACAATGGTATGTCCAAATCAAGATACCTAGTGCACCATCAATATCAAGTCTTTGGACAGTGATATCAACTGCAAGTGATACTCTTGTTGTAATGATCAAACATTCATAATAAGACATGTCAACTGACGAATCCCTCTTTGGATTGATTCATCAGTCACACGTATAAAACTTTAGAATTATGACATGTTTATCATCACAGGTGTGTATGATCTTCGGCCAAATATTAACTTTCCTTTGGGCCAGCTAATATCCGCATGAATGACCATACACACTTACATCTATTATTCCTCATGAGTTATATCCATGAAAGAGGTCACTTTGGCGACATTTCACTTCATTTGGCTCACTTGAAATAACAGACAACCTTAATGGACAACCAAACAACAATTAAACTAGTGCACAAAGATACTGAAGTCCCAAAAATAATTTTTTTTTTCCGCTCGGGCGAGCCAAATCTCGCTTGAGCCAAATTGAAGGTGATTTGCCTCTGTTTCCTCTCGCTTGAGCGAGCCACTCTCGCTTGAGCGAGAGCACTACAGCAGAACATGAAAAGTGCGATTTCTGCATCGCGATTCTTCGAAAATCAGCCAAATTTTTCAACAACAAACAATAGAAAACAACAATCAATCATTTTAAATCGTTTTGTTTCATATTGAAAAAGCATAAGTATTTTCATAATCGATTCATAACAGAAACAAAACACCAAAAACCCTAAATCAAACCAGATTTGGGGAAGAACATGAAAACCTAATTTCACCCATGAATCAATTTGGGGTGGCTCTGATACCACTTGTTGGAGAAATTCCTTCTCCATCCGAAATCCATAGAGTGAATGCGGAAGTCCTTATGACCATGGCTTTGTTCCCACAACCGAATGTGTATGCCCATACATACACCCAAATGGAACATCCATGGTCCAGACCGAAGAAACCCCAAATGAGTTCATGGTGAAGAAGAAGAACATACCTTGTTGAGCCATTTCCGGAATCTCGAAGGTATGAGGGTGAGATGATCTTCCAGATGATAGAGCGCCTTACGGTTTTCCTTTAGTTCTCTCTAGAGGGGAATGAGAGAATACCTTAGTTTCTGAAAAGTGTTGCTTTGAGGTTAGTTGGAGGAGGCTTATCCTTATGCCTTATAAGCCCTTATGGATGAGTGGATAGTGTTATCCTATCCTGGATAACACTATTCTCATCCTACCTTATTCTCCTCCACCTTTACACTTGAAAACCTGTTGCTCTACAAATGGGGACCATAACCCATAAAAGTAACCCCGTAGTGGTTACTACTTTAGTTGCAATAATTCTGATTCAGTCCCTTCATCAAATCAGAAATTGCCTGAAGGTATCTACACTTATTATTATTTCATGACACATATGCCCTTTAGCCACCAAATTAATTACTTAAGATCATTTTATATTTTGGCTAATTACATAATGGCCATAACACAATTATAGAATTATATTTGTGACCCATAAATTGTCAGAAATTCCAACAAAAATGTTTTAGTCGCAACTTGGACAAAATGTTGAAAGGTCAAAGACATAACCATGTGTCAAAAAAAAGAATGTTTTAGAGAAAGACAACAAGGGTAGCACCATAAAATTTCATAGAGAAAGTATACATACTAATCATATTTTTAAATATAAACCTAGGATACATAAATATCAACTCACCTACATCTATTGTAAAAATATTGGTCACACACCCAACTCTTGTCATAATAAAAATTTTGGTGTACTGTATGACCAATATAAATGGATAGAGAAAGGTGTTAACCCTGTAGGACCCAAATCAAATTGGGTACCTCATAATTTTTTTTGCAGGAATGCTTGGAAGCCGTTAATGAAATGTGGTATTTCAATAGTAACTCTTCTAAGCATATGACTGGTGACAAGAACAAATTTCCAGTATTCACTCCAAGGGACAAAGGGTTTGAAACCTGTGGGGATAACAACAAAGGAAGAATACTTGAAGTAGGTCACGTTAGAAAAACACTTTCTACTACCATAGATGGAGTAATCTATGTTGAAGGCCTCAAGCACAACCTGTTAAGCATTAGTCAACTATGTGACAAAGTCTTCCATGTGGCTTTCTACCCTGACAAGTGCATCATCGAGGGTAAAGTATCAAAAGACGTTAAACCCATAGGAAAAAGAATAAACAACATTTATATGATTGCATTAAATGATATTTCCATGAAGTTAAGTGTCTTGTAGTAAATGATAATGATGCATGATTATGGCATAGGAGAATTGCACACGTTCACATAGACCATTTGAATAAATTAATTAGGAAAGAACTTTTAGTTGGTTTACTCAAAATAAAATTTGTTAGCGATAAATTATGTGATGCATGTCAAAAAAGGTAAGCAAACTAAAGTATCTTTCAAATCAAATTATATATTTTCTTCTGATGGGTTATTATAGTTGTTGCACATGGATTTGTTTGGTCCTACTAGGACAAGAAGTTTTGGTGGCAACTACTATGCTCTTCTAATAGTAGATGATTTTTATAGATTCACTTTGACTCTACTTTTGGTTCAACAAAAGTGAGGCTTTTCAAGCCTTTCGCAAGTATGCTAAAAGAGTCCAAAATGATAAATCTTTAAAGATCACTGCTATTACAAGTGATCATGGGGGGAATTTAAAATGTTTGATGAATTCAGTGATGTGTATGGAATCACATACAATTTTTCTGTTCGTAGAACAACACCACAAAACTGTGTTATAGAGATAAAAATAGGTCTTCGAAGAATTAAAACGAACTATGTTGAATGAAATTAATCTTCCAAAATGTTTTTTGGCAAATGCAGTTACTACGGTTTATTATGTTTGCAATCATGTTTTAATAAAACCTATTCTTAAGAAACCCCTTATGAGCTTTACAAAGGTAGAAAATCAAATATTTCTCATTTGAGTGTTTTTTTGTTGTAAATGATTTGTTCTTAATAAAGGTAAAGATAACTTTGGTAAATTTGATGCTAAAGTTGATGAAGGTATTTCTCCTCGTTATTCTCTTACTGGTAAAACATATAGAATCTTAAATAAGAGAACATTAACCGTAGAAGAATCCATGCATGTGTCATTTGATGAAACTAACTCCGCTAAAGAGGACAAAGTATGAGAAGTTTTCATTATTGAAGAATCAAGCAACTCGGAGCAATTAAAAATAAATGATGATCTATCACAAAAAGAAGAACATACAGATTCTGGTTTTCCCAAAGAATGGAGAACTCATAAATATCATTCTATCGACAATATCATTGGTGACATAAACAAGCTAGTTTGTACTCATCTTAATTTACATGATGATTTTTCAAATATGACCCTTGTATCTGAAATTAAACCATCTAAGATAGATGATACTATTGATAATGAGCATTTGATTCTTGCTATGCAAGAAGAACTCCATCAATTTGAGAGAAATAAGGTTCGAGAATTTGTTCCTAAACCTAAAAATAAATAAGTCATAGGAACTCGATAGGTTTTCATAAACAAATCAGATGAAAATGATATTATCATCAGAAACAAGGCTAGGCTAGTAGCCCAAGTATAACCAGGAGGATGGAATTGATCTTCATGAAATATTCACTCGTGTTGCTAGATTTGAAGCTATTAGATTCTTGCTTGCATATGCATGTTCTTTAAATTTCAAATTATATCAATAGATGTAAAGAGTGTCTTTCTTAATGGCTAATATAAGAAGTATATATTGAAAACTCTACGAGTTTTGAAGATTATAAGCATCTCTCTTATGTATGCAAACTTAGGAAAGCACTCTATAGCCTAAATCAAGCTCCTAGAGCCGAGTATGACTTGCTAAAAAAAAATTATGACTGAAAAGGGCTTTGTTAAAGGAAAGGCTGACACTACACTTTTTATAAAGAAAATAAATCATCCTACTCTACTTATTCAAATTTATGTAGGTGATATTAGTTTTGGTTCTACTAATGATGATTTGTGTTGTGAGTTTGGTAAGGTGACGCAAGGAGAATTTGAAATATCCATCACCGGAAAGTTGAATTACTTTATTGGACATCAGATCAAGTAAACGAATGATGACATCTTTGTCAATTAGTCCAAGTACTGTAAGGATTTGTTGAAAAAAATTGAGATGAACGAATGCAAAGTTATTTTCGCTCCTATGGGATCAAATACATATGTCAATACTAATGTGGTTGGTAAATGAATTGATATAACCAAGTATCAAGGTATGATCAGTTTCCTTCTTTGTCGTACTACTAGTAGACCTGTCATTATGTTTAGTATGTATATGTGTGCACAATATCAATCAAAACATAACGAATTACATCTTTTTGTTATAAAAAGAATCATGAAATATTTAAAAGGAACAAGATATGATGGAGTATGGTATCCAGAGGGAAGTGTATGTGACTTGGATGGTTATTCGGATTCAGATTTGGCTGGTTGCAAAACTGAGAGAAAAAAATACTAGTGGTACTTGACACATCGTAGGAAATGTCTAAGTCTCTTAGTCATGTAAGAAATATGTATGTGTTACTTTAAGTACTATAGAGGAAGATCGTGTAGCAGCAGGTAGTTGTTGTGCCCAAGTATTGTGTCTCAAACAACACTTATGTGATTATGGTTTAGACTTAGAGTGTATTCCTTTGACGATCTCTAAATCATGTTCGTTAAAAAAAGATCTCTAATACTAGAAAGACTTTGTGAATTATAAGTAACTATACTAATTTAAATCGTTGACAAGCTACTAAGTTGTTCCACCTATAATTCATTTATACATGCAAGAAAATAGAAGAGATAGAGGGAGTAAGACATTAAATCATAAAAAATTACATATACAACAAATATTATCTCTACTCGTAATAAATATGTATAAATGATGAATGATGTTTGCATCTTATACATTAGGATATATAATCCACTATAATATCATCTCTCATGAAATGCTTATGCAATTCAATCAACCAATTTCTATCACAATGCTTGAAGGTGAGCTTATTGAGAAAGCAAATGGGAGTACAAATTTCCTTAACAATGACAAGTAGAATATCTAATGTTTTCCAATACCTCTATCAGAGGTGCTTACATGGTAAGCACAGTCCATTTCAAGAATCCTCTCTACTGATCATAAAATGCACACGGGGGTGTTAGAGACTGCTTAGTTTGCATGTATGACTATTCTGATATTATAGTTTATAAGACCAGACCATCACTAGACCATCCCACCTATGGAATTCCCCAAGGTTTCTTGACGAATCGTCATCATTGTTACCTCTATCCAAATCTGCAATGATATTTCTATCACTGTATCCTTCCATTTTTTCCAACTCCAACTAAAAATGCAATAATGTATGCACACTAACCAAAGTTAGTCTACTAAGTATTTTTATCAATATTTTCTCATTTTAAAATTTCAATAACATCACCTAAGTTAGTGGTCTCATTCTCAATGTAATCTTTATTTTATCATGCAATGTCCCTCAGAACGAGTTCAAGACGTAACTTATTGATAAAAATAAATGAGAAATGTCCTAAATGTCAGTACACTTTCAATTATGTGATTAGTCCTAGGCTCTCAAGCAACAGCGGATAACTATAATTTAAATGTGCAATTAATAATGATATCTACGATAAGTCAAACATAAATATTCATTTATGAAGATAATAGTCTAACAATAGTATAAAGTCAGATAAGTAAACCATCATTATCAGACATATAATCATTTCAGTTAAGACACAAATATTTTAATATTAATGACTAAAGACAATTGGCCACTCTTTAATCACTTTAGTCTCAGGACTCTCCAACTAGTGAGTATCATTGGAGACCCTAATACTATATTCTAATATCACCATCTCTAATGCATCTTCCTTACCTGGGTTGGGGTAAGCTCATTCGTCTAGTAAATAAACTTGTTCTCTTGTCATCTCCTTCAACCTTAGAATCTTTTCTTATACATATGCCGATAACAATATAGATAACAAGATCAACAATTTATAATGCAAAAGCACATATGTGAGTTTCAATTGTTGTACAATATAAATAAATATATATATAGTATAAGATGTTGCCATTGAAACTTTACACTACACAATAAATAACTAAAAATGACATTACTATCAAGCCTTTGAAAAATAAGTCACCATAAGTTAGTTGATCTACCATTTAATAATCATGAACAACATAAAATCAAAATTTAACACCACTTTCATTTTTTATAATTTCTGTTATTGACAAACATGCACCTACAGTAAAAAAAATGATGTGTCAATCTTTGAGATCATCGAAATTAGTGGTTAAAATAGAACATATGAAAATATACAATTGTGAAGCGTTTAAAGGGTTTGAAGGAACAATAAAAGAGAAGGAAAAAAATCATACGTCCCACATTTAATTAACTTTATTGCTGCCTTAAAAGAGAAGAATTATTATTTTCATGAATTGAGATTACTCTCGTCGTATTTGCTACAAAACCAGCAACTTATTTATAATGATGTACAATAACTGAAGTAACACTATTCATTTTCTTAACCCATCATATATCTAATCAATGAAGGATTCAAGCAAAAGTATGAGAAAATGGGCATACCGGATATGGTTCACGTTCTCTCTGTTTCTTTGTTGTAGATAGGATAAGTTATGAATGTATATTTTTTTTGTTCTATCTCAACATTTATTTTTATAAATATAGATTAGTTCAAAATACTACTCAATGTTATTCTTATCAAAAATAATAAAAATTCAGTTTTATCATAAAGTAACCAAAATAGATAAGATAATCACAAAAGAATAACCACATTACCACATAGCATATCTTGATAATTTGTGATTGACTATTGAAGTTAATCAACAAATATACCAATTTGCAAACTAGTTGGAAAAAAATTGTGGTGTTACAATCATTCCCCTCTAATAAGAATTTTCGTCCTCGAAAATAAAACATACCTTGGTTAAACAAATAAGGATACTCATCCATCATATTGCTTTCCACCTTCCAAGTAGCATCCTCGTCATCAGCTTAACTCCAAACTACTTTCAGTAAAGGAATCTCATTTGTTTGTAGTTTCTTCGTGCTACTATCAACAATCCTCACGAGTGGAGTCTTAAAAGTGAGATTTTATTTTAATTAAATTGAGTCTGGCTCTATGACATGTGATGGGTCACAAATATATTTCCTCAGTTGTGAAACATGGAAAACTTTTTGGTGGTTTGACAAAAAAGATGGTAAAGCTATTTGGTAAGCAATAGGACCAATCCTCTTTAAAATTTGGTCAGATCCTATACATCTTGGAATAAGCTTACGAGATTTCAAGACTTTTTCGATCCCTATAGTCGAGACTACTCTCATAAAAACATGATATCTTTCTTCGAATTCAATAGACTTCCTTCTATTGTCATAGTAACTCTTCTATAGATGTTGAGCTATCGTCATATTTTATTTTATCATTTTAATCTTCTCGGTTGTTTGTTGAACCACATCAAGTCCCAACATTAAACTTTCTCATGTATCAAACCAACATATTGGAGTTATACATTTTATACCTTACAAAGCTTTGAACGATGCCATATCAATAGAAACTGTTATTATAGGTAAATTCAATGAAAGGCAAATTCATGTCCCAACTTTCGGGTTGTTTGAGCACTCACACTCTCAATAAATCTTCCAATGATTGAATCATTCTTCCTCATTTACCATCTATTTAGGGATGATAGGCAAAAGTCAATTTCAATTTAGTTCTCAATACATATTGTACATTGTTCCAGAAGTTCAAAGTGAATTGAGGATCTCTATTTGATATGATGCTAGAAGGAACACCATGTAGCTTGACTATCTCCCTTATGTACAAATTGGACACTCTATCCAAAGAGTATCTCATATTTATGGGGAGAAAATAAGAAAAATTGGTTTGTCGGTCAACTACCACCCAAATCGGGTCAAAAACTTTTTGAGCCCTTGGGAAACCTGTCACATTCATTGCAATGATATCCCATATCCAAACAAGAATTTCCAAAGATTGTAATTCACCAGTAGGCCTCTAATGTTCAATCTTAGCCTTCTGACACACCACACAACAAGATACATACTCAACCATATCCTTTTTCATTTTGGACCACCAAAATATCTTTTTCAAATCTTGGTACATCATGGTTGCTCTAGAATGAATACTCAACTTAGTATTGTGAGCTTCATCTAATATCATTTCCCTACACCCAATATCACACGTCACACAAATTTTCCATCTGCATCTCAAAAGTTTACCAGTGTCCATTTGAAATTCATTTTTTTCCCTCAAACTATTGGAGCTTTCTTAGCTTATAACTCTTGATCTATCATCTTCATCACCTTTATTTGATCAAAGAACTCATTTGTCACCTTAAGCACTCTAAAATTCACACTTTTTGAGTTCACTTAAATTGCCAAATTCATATCTCTGAATTCCTCTATCAATTTCATCTCACGGACCATTAAGGCTGACATATGCAATGATTTTCGACTTCACGCATCCACTACAACATTTGTCTTCCTAGGGTGATATTGAAGACCAAAGTCATAATCTTTGATAAATTTCATCCATCGTCTATGTCTCATATTCAACTCCTTTTGATCAAATAGATACTTCAAACTCTTGTGATTACTAAAGACTTCAAATCTCACGCCATAAAGATAGTGCCTCCATATTTTCAAAGCAAAAACAACATCAGCCAACTATAAATCATGGGTCTGATAATTTTGCATGTGTAGTCATAATTGTCTCAAAGCATAAGCAACTACCTTCCCATCTTGAATCAACATACAACCCAAACCTTGCTTTGAAGTATCACAGTATACACTAAAGTTATTGTCTAAACATTGAATAATCAATACAAGTGTAGAAGTTAACTTCTGATTTAGCTCTTGAAAGCTCTCCTCACATCGTGTTGTCCAAACAAATGATTGTCCATTTATGGTTAGCTTAGTCAATGACAAAGCTAATTTCAAGAATCCTTCAATGAACTTTCAATAATAGCCAGCCAATCCAAGAAAACTTATAATCTCTATTACCGATTTTGGGATAGTTCATTTCATCACAACTTCAACCTTAGAAGGATCCATTGCAATTCCTTTCTTATATAGCATAGAGATGATTAGCCCTTAAAATCTTCAATACAAACCTCATATGCTCAACATTTTCTTCTCTGCTCTTATAATACACTAAGATATCATCAATAAAAACCACAACAAAAGAATCTAGGTATGGATAAAAAATCCTATTCATATAGTCCATGAATATTTTCTTAGCCGAAAATAGGTGTAAAAATATAACCCCGGTTGTCATAGACAAGTATAGAAAGTAAAGATTGTCATCTCTATATGGACTTGCTAACTCAACATTTCAAGATCAAATTACTACTTTAAGCTGATTTTCAAAAGGTTTTCAGTTAGTTTGTTTGTTTTAGTTGAAATTTTTTGAATAATAAAAGTGTTGGAGTTTGATTGTGGGATTGACTAACCATTAATATCAGTAAATTTGGCAAACAATTAATACAATAAACTACAATTTCGCACAACATTTGACCTCAATTACACTAGGAACTAATGCTTTAGTTTACTTAGCAACTTATAAAATAAAGCCTAAACCTTAAACACAAGATAAATGATTATGACACACATACATACTTCTACGTCTAGCAATTATCATATGAGTTGAGATTAATACAAGCTCTCAAATGTATTAGTTGCCAATGTCTTACTCTATACTAATACATTACCAACTTAGCTCTATGTTTAGCAACTAAATCAATAAAATTATCATTAATGAATCATCAAATGTGCCTCTATGTCTAGTAATATACATCGTTATGTTTGAGAATTTTCATTATAAATATGAATCTATGTCTAGCAAACATATGAGAAAATGCATTCATTGTGACAATTAGACATACAACTACGTCTAGTTTTATGCATAAAGGATGAATTATTTGCTTTGTATTATTGAACCAAGGTTTTTCCTGAAGGTTCTTTTCACAAAATCATATTATGCAATTCGTCAACCACTTTGTAAGCATTATGAATACAACAAGAATAACTCATGAAAATCATATAAATTTCATTCATAAATTCAATCCAAATTATATTGCTGAATAAATAACCAATTTCAACTAAGAAGCAATCTAATTACGTATTTTCATATATAACTTTGATAAAAATGGAATTCGGAACTTGAGTTCATGGAGATATCTTAATTTCTCCATAAACGTCAAATATCCTCATCATTCCTACTTCCTAACTCTTACATCTTATTTCCCACTTACATAAATTTACAAACTAAAGAGTTTAGAAAACAGACCCTAAGAAAATACATTGTTAAAATTTCGGTTCCTAACTCCCTAGGTAAATCTATGATAAGATCCTTAAAAAACGACATATGGATCTCTTTTTATATTTCTAGATTTCGGCCCCTACGCTGAGCGCAAAAACTATGTGTTGAGCGCACCTCAATTCGACTCAAACCTTTCACATGGCTTCTTCCACGCATGGCTTCTTTCACGCTTAGCGTGACTTGTTAGAATTTCTGACAATTTATGGATCACAAATATAATTCTATAATTGTGTTATGGCCATTATGTAATTAGTCAAAATATAAAATGATCTTCAGTAATTAATTTGGTGGCTAAGGGCATATGTGTCATGGAATAATATAAGTGTAGATACCTTCAGGCAATTTCTGATTTGATGAAGGGACTGAATCAGAATTATTGCAACTTAAGTAGTAACTGCTTCCGGGTTACTTTTATGGGTTATGGTCCCCATTTGTAGAGCAACAGGTTTTAAGGTGTAGGGTTGAGGAGAATAAGGGTGGATTAGGATAGTGTTATCCATAAAGGATAAAAACACTATCAAGTAATCCACAACATAAGGATAAGGGAATCTCTCCTCACATAAGGCAGACTCTCACCATAAGGCACCCTTTCAAGAAAAGGCATTCTCATTCCCCTCTAGAGAAGCATAAGGAAAACCATTCGACGCTCTAACATCTGGAAGATCATCACACCCTCATACCTTCGAGATTCCGAAATGGCTCATCAAGGTATGTTCTTCTTCTTCACCATGAAATCATTTGGGCTTTCTTCGGTCTGGACCATGACCATGAGGAATCCATAGATAAACATTAAGTTATGAGAACAAAGCCATGACCATGAGGACTTCTGCGTTCAATCTATGGATTACGTATGGAGAAATTTCTCCAACATGATTTCCCATGCTCAGCGCCACTATGCTGAGCTCAGCTCCTATGTTGAGCATAGTGGAGCTGATTTGAGGCTTTTGCATGCTTCACCACATTTGGCCCATTGTCAGTCCAATTCATCCCTTTTCGACTTGAAACATATATAGAAGCTTGGAAAATGAGATTAGTACAATTTGTCATCAAAACCTCAGCTATGATTACATAAAGTAAGTATTCAGAATCGAAAAGTCCTAAATTATCCTTATGAATTAATATAATTGTGGCACTTTACAATCTTCAAGGAGCATTAGTCAAACCAAATGGCATCACAAGGTACTCATAATGTCCATATCGTGTCGTAAAAGCAGTCTTAGGAATATCCTTTGTATTCAATCTAAGCTGATGGTAACCTGACCTGAGATCAACCTCAGAGAATACAACAACTCCCCTCAATTGATCCATCAAATCATCAATTTTGGGCAATGGATACATGTTCTTAATTATTACTTTGTTCAGATGTCTATAATTTGTGTGTAACCTCGTAGTGCAATCCTTCTTCTTAACCAACGACACTATAGCACCCAATGGTGAAACACTTGGTTGAATGAACTTCTTGGTCAATAAATCTTCTAGTTGCTTTTTCAACTCAGCCAATTCTAGTGGTGTTATCCTATAAGGAGCTATTGAGATGGCTTCAGTTCCTAGTACTAAATCAATTGAGAACTCCACTTCTCTCGCTGCTGGTAGACTGAGAATGTCATCAGGAAACACATCTTGGAACTCATATATTACTAGCAAATCCTTGATATCTGGCCTATTCTTTCCTTCCAAGGAATCTAGGAGAATGTAAGCAAGTGCTCCTTCTTTTATAGAAGTATTAACTTTATTGGCTGACATAGATCTCTAGCAACTAGGAGTCTCAGATGTCTCACTAAGTTCACCAAACACTATAGTTTTATCAAAGCAATTCAAAACTACATGGTTAGCAAATAACCAGTCCATCCCAAGAATCACAATTATATGGGATAACGGTAAGCATATCAAATCTATCAAGAAGGTCCTATTGTTTACAAGAACATGCACTTTGAATATAGAGTCGAAACTACCATGGGTGCATTGGTAGGGGTAGATACAACCAAGTCAAAGGGTATGGAACCTACTTTCAACCCTATTGGTTTCATACAGTCAAAAGATATAAAAGAATGGGTCACACCCGAATCAAATAGCACAAATATGGGGACCAACTTCACAATACATGTACCTTGGATCAAACCATCAGCATTTGCAGCCTCAACACCACTCATTGTAAAAACTCGTCTTGTTGTTTTGGGTTTCCCAGCTTTCACCATATTCATACTCTACTTCATCTTCGAGCAATACCTCTTGATGTGTCTAGATTATATGCATAAGAAACAACTATTCCATGTTCCCGGAAAAATGGCCCCAGAGTGATTTCGACCACATATGTTGCACAAAGGTAGAGAGTTCATTGATTGTCCCCTAGTAGCAGTAGTAGCCTTCAACCCTTGAGAACTAGATCCTCGGTAGCCAATAGATGAAGTGTATGGCTTCTTATTGTCATATGACATCTTCCCTTTGCCCCTTCCTTGCATTTGGCTTCGCCGAGGTCCAAAATTTCTCTGAGGAATCACATTCCTCAAAGCAACAACTCTTGCCTTCATGTCATCTTCAAACATTCTACACTTGTTGACTAGAGTTGGAAAGTCGTTAATTTCTTGATGGCCCAACATCATCTTCAATTCAGGCTTCATACCAATCTCAAACTTGGTACAATTTGATCTTCCATCAACATCTAGATCATAATAGGGGCAATACTTAGCCAATTCCTCGAAATTGGCAGCATATTCCCCCACTGTCATGTTTCCTTACTCCAACTGCAGAAATTCCAACTCCTTCTTCCTCTTAAGATCTACATAGAAATACTTTTGAAGCAACTTCCCCTTGAAAGCTCCTTAGGTAAATGCTTGTTCTTCCCACGAGTCTAGTATATTCCCCTTGTCTCCTAGTATATTCTCATCAGTTCTCAGCCTCCTTAATCAGCATATAGGAAGCGTAAGTCACCTCTTGTGCATCATTGTAACCCATGGCTCGAAAGATCTTCTCCAGCTCTTGAATCCAATAATTAGGATCATCAAGAGAAAATCCACCTTGAAATTGACTTGGATTGTGCTTACAGAACTCATGCAATCCAAGATATTCAGTCGGTCCTTATGTTGGATTTGGATTTTGATTAGGATTTTGGTTGACATTTGGATTCAAATTCTGCAGATTCGCAATCCTGTTTAGCAGAACAATTACCATTTGAGCCAATAAATCATTACGACCATGTCCAACCATAATCAACCTGCACTCCATGCACATTAGAACCAAATGTTCATAATAATTTATTTACGTTATCACATAATCACAAACAAACAGAATCATACAAGAAGCATGCAATGCCATACCCATAAGCGGTAAGACTGACCTTAACTCTAATACCACTATATGTAACACCCCAATTTGCTTATATGGAAAAAATGATTTTAGGAAAAGTTTTACTGAATAATGTTGAAGATAAAGGGAAATTTTCAAAGAGATTTTTAATTATCTATAACCCTCATAAAATATGTAATAAATAAAATCCACCAGTATAGTAAAATCATTGTCTCCCAAGATACTATTAAATATTGTTTATTTCAAAATATAACCAACAAAATGTTGAGGTATCAACTTCTAATTCTACCAGAGCTAAGGGTACCAACACAATTATACAAAATAAAACTAGGAAGACTTCGTCAAACATAGGTAACTATACTACTTTAAATCTTCGACAAGCTACTCAACTGTTTCACCTATAATTCATTTATACATGCAAGCAGATGGAAGAGATAGAGAGAGTAAGACATTAAATCACACAAAAGCAACAATGTGGATTTATAAAGAATTATAACATCAGATCGATACAAACAAATAGAATACAATAATTAGACAATTATATGTATCACAAATTACATATACAACAATTATTATCTCTACTCATAATAAATATCTATATATGATTAATGATATTCACGTCTTGTTATTAGGATATATAATCCACTATTATATTATCTCAAATGCAATGCTTATGAAATTCAACCAACCAATATCCATCACAATACGCAAAGACCAAGACTCTAGTGGGAAAGCAACCGGGAATACATATTGATAATGCACAAGAGGGTGTTAGAGACTTCTGAGTTTGCATGTAGAACTATCCTGGTCATATGGTTTATAAGACCGGCCCTCACTGGAACATCCCGCCTAAGCAATTCATTAAGGCTTCTTGACGAATCACCACCATTGTCGTTCCTACCCAAAACTGCAATGATATTTTTATCACCATATCTTTCCATTTTCTCCAACTCCAACTAAAAATGCAATAATGTATGCGCACTAACCAAAGTTAGTCCACTAAATCTTTTTATCAATATTTTCTCAACTTAAAATTTCAATAACATCTCCTAATTTAGTGATCTCAGTCCCAATGTAATCTTTTTTTATCATGTCATGTCCCTCAGAACGAGTTCAAGACGTAACTTATTGATCAAAAATAAATGTGCAATGACCCAACTATCACTACACTTTCAAGTGAGTGATTAGCCATATGCTCTCAAGCTACTCCAAGTAACTATCATTCAAATGTGCAATTAATCATGATCAATATGATAAGTCAAACATAGATATTTATTTTTAAAGATACAATAGTATAAAGTCAGATAAGAAAATCACCATTATCAAATATATAATAATTGCAATGAAGACATAAATATTTTAATATTAATGACTAAAATAATTGAATAAGGAAGTCCATAACAATCAAGATAATTGACCACTCATTAATCATTTTGGTCTAAGGACTTTCCCACTAGTGAGTAATATTGTAAACCCCAATGGTATATTCTAATATTTCACCATGTCTAATGTTACTCCTCTGTTAAGCAAATAAACTAATTCTCTTATTATCTCCTTAAACCTTAAGAATATTTTCTCATATATATATATATATATATATATATATATATATATATATATTCTAAGAGAATCAGTCCCAATATACTAGGTAAGTTCCTAACTCAAAGAAAGTTGCATTCCATGAAGCTATTTATCATCTGAACCAAAACACTTTTAAGTTTTAATAGATGATTAGTTTTATTGAGCATATTGATACTTTTTTGGGTATGTAGCTCATATAACTCTTACGTCTTAGACCACTTTACAAACTCTTTGCTTGTAACAATAGACTCTTCAAGACAATATTTATCATGGAATAGATTTCATGCTAATCACTAAATATCAAGTATAGTGAGTCAACCACTCAACCTATGTGATTTATGGGAACACCTGTATAAACATGCAGATGCTAGCTAGGAAGCCGAAATAGATTGTAAAAAAATCCAACAATTAAGCACATAAAACATAAAAATAGAAGCAAGGGAAGCTTTAATCTCAACCATAAAATAGGCTAATCCAAATTTTATCTCAAGAGAAACAACTGGCCAAAGACCAAAACATCAGTCAACAAAAGAAAAATCCATCAAACGTTGTCAAGCTCAACAAACAGATAGAAACTAATCAACCTCCAATCTTGTAAAATATACCAGATTCATTTCTCTATAAGTTGCTTTTTTTAATAACTCAATGACCACTTCATCTTTCCCAACAGGGGTAAATTCCAATGATATTTCCATCTCCCATGTTTGTTTAGCTTGGAAATCAATACATCTAAAGAAGTCGTCTATTATTTAAGATCAGAAGGTTTATTTTTTCCGAAAGAGAAATATAATATCTTCATTTGAAAGGCATCAAAGATTCTCATGAGATTCCATCTTCATTCCCCACAACCTGGTTCTGAACCCTCCCCTTGGTATTCTTCTTATACCTTATCTTCTTTTATTTTTGCTTAGGATTCAATTGCAAGAGCTCATATGTCAAGAAATTCTTTATATATATATATATATATATAATAATCACCACAACAAATTAAATACTCTACCTAAAATTAATAACTACTTTATTATTGATCAACACATTATAATGCAAAAACACGTACATACTAGTTTCAATTGTTGTACAATATAAATATATGAGTGTAAAATCTGTACAATGACAGTATAAAGATTCATACACATGCACACTATCATTCACCTTCATTTAGATTACTTTTCTTAAAAGTCAACAATAATTAAACATCAATGATGGATGATACAATGACAGTGTATAAATCTTGTATATTGTCAGTGCATACATCTTTTTCTCTAAATATATATGTAGTATATAATGTTGATGTTGAAAATTAAGTTAACATAATGAGTGTAAAATTTATACATTGATAGTTTAAAGATTTATGTACATGTATCCATTATTTACCATTCATTTGGATTATTTTTTTTTGAAAAGTCAACAATTATTAAATATCAATAATGGATAATATAATGATAATATATAAAACTCATACATTATCAATGCATATATTTTTCTCTCTACCTTAATTTAGGTGCACTACCATATGAAAATATAATTGTTAAGTGTTTAAAGGAACAAAGAAAAAAATCATGGGTCCCACAATAAAGGGAGAATAATGATTATCTTCGTGAATTGAGTTTACACTTCATAGTGGCAACAAAACCATCAAGTAGAATAATAAAAAGAAGAGATCCCAACATGAGCGTGAGTAGGAAAATTTGGCTAAAAGTGCAGACAATTTATTTATAATGATTTACAATAAATGAAGTAGCACTATTTGTTTTTCCAACTCATCATATATCTAAGAGTAAATTACACTGATACCTCATGAGTTTTTGCGAAATTACACAAATCACCTTCAAGTTTTTACACCTACAAACCCCTATTTTTTTTAATTTTATTCCACGGATCACCCCTGCATGAGAAATAAGTGCAATCTTTTAAACAAAAAATGTGATAAATGTAATTAAGTTAAACAAAACATGGTATATTGTGGAGTCCAAATAATATATGAGTCGATACCTCTTTATTATTTTTGGTTCTTTACGATATAGTATAAGAGCAATTTAAACAATATCTCTTTAAAATTATTGTAATAAAAAATAATAAATATACATTAATTTGTATATTATTTGGATTTTTCCTCATAATATACAATGTTTTGTTTAACTTAATTGCATTTATCACATTTTTTATTTAAAAAATTACACTTATTTCTCATGCAGAGTTGATCAATGTAATGAAAGTATAAAAACTATAGGAAGTTTATGCATGTGTAAAAAAGTGAAAAGTAATTTATATAATTTCACTAAATCTTGAGAGTGTCAGTGTAATTATTAACTCTATATCTAATCAATGAAAGATTCAAGCCAAACCATGAGAAAGATGTCAAATCCAGTTCACATTCTCCCTATTTATGTGGTGCCCTTTGAATCACTTATTCATATATATATATATTTTTTTTTACAAATATAGATTAGTTCAAAATACTAGTGAATGTTATTCTTATTAAAATAATAAAAATTCAGTTTTATTACAAAGTAAATAAAGTAGATAAAATAATAACAAAAGAATAATCTAAATAATCCAAGAGGGATACAATTATTTATAATTATACCCATCATTTCATTCATACAACTTGAAATCTAGTTATCCAATTAAACTTAAATTATATATATAAAAAGCTTATTTTTTTAAAATATAAGAATTATATAAGCAATTTTCAATCATACTAACTTATAGTTTTTCAAGTAGCTTGTAATTTTGACATATTCATAAAGTACTAGAGTCATTCAATAAACAAAAATTGGATAAAGCTTGTAACTTTTAAAAAGTAAACTATATCATTTGAAAGCTATTTTTTAGAAATCTATTTCCATTAGTTTTATAGAAAATCTTAAAAGCTTTCAATATTTCATACTTCAATTTTACATTTTAATTACAAAAACAATACTCTAAAATACGAGTAATATTTATAAATTAATTATAAATAAATAATTATATAATTAATTATTGATAATTTAATTAGGTAAATAAATAAATAAATAATTTTAAAATTACTATTAATTTTCTTAAATTCCTAATTTTTATTTAATTATCAAATTAATAATAATTTATTTCAATATTATTTATTGAGTTTATTACACTGACATTCTGAGTTTTAGTGAAATTACTTAAACCATCCCTTATTTTTACACATACACTATAATTTCATTACATTGACCACTCCTACATGAGAAATATTTGTAATATTTCAAACAAAAAATATTTTATGATAAGTGCAATTAAGTTAAACAAAATATGGTATATTGTGCAGAAAAGTCCAAATAATATACAAATTAATGTATCTTTATTATTTTTTGTTACAAAATGTATCAACAATTCTAAAGATATATTGTTTAAATTACTCTTATATTATGTCGTATTAAACCAAAAATAATAAAGAAGTATCGATTCATATATTATTTGGAATTTTCTCCACAATACGCAATGTTTTGTTTAACTTAATTGCACTTATCACAAAACATTTTTTGTTTAAAATATTACACTTATTTTTCAGGCAGGGGTGGTGAGTATAATAAAAGTATGAAATTATGGGGTTTTGTGTAGGTGTAAAAAAGCGAGGAGTAATTTGTGTAATTTCGCTAAAACTCAAGGAGTTTCAGTGTAATTTACTCTTATTTATTTAACTCACATATTTAATTAATCCAATCAATAATTATAATTTAATTAATATAAGTCTAAACAAATAATAAATAATAGTATATGTCCTTTTTAACTATTTAACAAACTTTAGCTAGTGGAACAATTAGTTTTTTTTATGCTTTCAAGTGTATTCTTTCACCTTTTTAGGTAATGAACTAATATATTTCGGAATATGTGGCTGCCTCTTTTAATAAGTGTTATTCTCAAGAATCGAATTCATAACATTTTAGTCCTCCTGAATATCTAGTAAAGTCTTACATCACTAGACTAATAATGTACAATTAATTTTAATAAACACATTTAAGTCAATAAACTACTTATTTAACTACAAATTTCTACACACCTTCCCATCAACCTCCAAAATCCTTGGCACACAATACCATTATATTAATTTTATTTTATTTAGTTAATAATAATTTTATCCAACTACTTACTAGTAATGTAAGCCTCTCTTAATAGGTTCTAAAACCCTATCCAGACTTGAACGAGAAGATGAAATATATTAGTTTTAATTAGTTAAATTGTTCAATCGAATAAAATTCTTTCATATATAATTAATAGTTTTTAATCATAATGTATAATTATATTGAAGTAATATCTCTCGATCTTTTTTGATCGAAGTAAAGCAAAAAGTTAGACTAGTATCTATTTTTTCAGATTTTAAGTGAATCATCCGATTGACTTTTCAGTCTTTTCTAATTTAATCGGGTTTAACGTATTCAAACCAAAATTTCTTTGATCAGTTCAATCCTCATTTAATTAAGACGGCAAATTAGAATCGTTTTCAAAAGTTCTTAGCGATCGAAGACAGCCTAGTCCTATTCTCATAACACTGTACGAATACATTCTCATAACACTGTACGAATACACCAACGACACGTTCGCTTAAAAGCTTCCCATAAATTTTGCATTACAGTATTTCTCCATTTTCTCCTCAGAAAAAGGGCCAATTTCCCTTACTCTTTAGCAGCAGTGACGATCTAAAAGAGAAGACAAGAAAGAAAAAATGCAATCTCTTTCGCTAACTTTGAGCAAGAGGCTCTCGAATTCTAATCCTCTTTTCAGAATCTCATCCAATCTCGTCGCCTATGCATCATCAACAACCACCGCCTCATCATCCCCACCGAACTCATCACCTTCGCCGATCTCCGCCGCCAACGGCACCTCCAACAATTTCCTCACCGCTCCGTGGTCCGCCAATCAAAGCCGCGGCATCCCAGGTTTCGGATCCGACGTAAGATTAACAATTTTCTCTTATTATTCCAGTTCTATATTACCGTTTCTTGGCCCTTGATATTTGACTCAATTATATTAACATCACTCATTTCAAAGGCTACACTCCATAACTGTAATTTCAGTCATATTCATAGGAGGCGAGTATAACTATAATATTAAAGTTATGCTGTGATAAAAGTGATTAAATCAAACTCAAGGGATGGTTATGTAATTTACCATTTCTTAAACAATTAGTCCTAAAATCATGTACTATGAGTTTAATATGATTGCAATGTCAATTTAATTATTTTTTCACACTCAATACATCATCAACCATTCATTTAAATTAGTTTTTTTTTTCAAGACTCAATAATTAAATATGAATGGTGAATTTTGCAATAATGGTATATAAAACTTTTACTATAATGCATATATTTTTTCTCTGTTGCTATCTTATTGTAGTTGGATGCTATCATGAAATTTTTTAAGGGCTCATAATGGTTCCCTATTGTGGTGCAGGTTAGAGTTGGAAATCTCATCGAAAACCGAGGTAGATTTTTGATTGACGTGTTTTAATGTGACGATTCATATGAAATTTTTACTGTTACTAACAAATGCACTTTGCATTGCTATTGTGGTGGATATGCTTGCTTCCAGGACGTGCTTATGAGGTAACTATTAGTTACTTGAAAATTGATTTTGAAAAATTGTATATCATTGAAGCTTGTTGTATAACATTTTATTGGGTTATGTTATGTAAATCTCATTAGGTTCTTAAACAATATCACTCTCTAGGAGGAAAAGCAACTATCGAGGTTTGTTCTATGATTTTATCTTTTATTTATTGTGTTTTCATTTTCAAATGTGTGGTTGATTGCTGACCCTTAAAAGAAAGTTACTATTGTGTATGACCTGTTACATATCATGTTTCTTTCAGCTACTTATTGTGGTTGGAATTTGTTTTTGACTCGTATTTGGATTGAATGTTATGCTCTCTCCGCACGTGTTTATGCTCAATAAGGAACTATTATTTCCAATGGGTTTCATATAAGTGTTTTTAGAGGAGGCCATGTATGGAGATATCTTGTTGGGGATTTTGTGCATCTCTTTAAGATATAACTTCACAGATAAAGCCACCCCATTTACCCCAATGTCTTCTGTCTCCATGTTATAGTGTAACTTGATATCATGTTACACTTATTATCATAGGAAGAGGGAAATTTCCATCAACAATTGAAGAGGTGTATTGATGAAGCTGTTTTCTACACACAAACTCACTTTGGATTGTGATGGAAATAATGGATAAAGAATATAAAAAATTCCCATGGAAAAAGCTTCATCAAAAAATTTGGTTCAAGTACTAACTAGTGATTTTTCATGACATATGCCATATATGATGATACAGTACTCCAATGGATCACATTGCATGATTTGATTAAATAGTTTTCCATTTTAAATTCTTACTTTCTATATTGGAAGGTGAATTGAATTTATTAATTCAATATCTGTTGCTGGTAATACTCAAGTCTTTTTTCATTGTATGACCAATGACACCCAGGTTCCATCTCAAACTGTAGCTGGTTATGCCACAGTGGCTACTACAGGCGGTGTCGACAGAAGGTTAGTTGGTGTGATATAATTTCAAGCATTCTATGATCAAATTGATCATTCTTTCAATTTTGTTAAGTACCATCCGCAATTACCTTTATGAACTTGATTATTAGCTTGTCTTAGAATTCTGAAGGTTGCATGTAACAGCAAGGTTTTTGAAAGTTTGATTGTACATTTAATCATCACTGTCATTTTATATAAAAAATATATTATTAGACAGGAGGGGAAATACCAAAGAGAATAGGTATCCTCCAATTGAACTCATAAAGCCTAAGGAATACTTAAAGTGAAAACCCAATTAGAAACCAGAAAACAAACACGAGCAAGCGAGAACACAGAAAAGGAAACTACTAAAATTCCCCAACAGTCTCCTTGGGCATTCCCTCCACAAAATACCCACAACTAGTGGGATAAACTAATCTAGGAAGCACCAATACTTCAAAATGGTTGTTGTACTGGTATGTGATACTTTTGAGACAGCTCTGGATACTTCTACTTCATATTTTTCAACAAGTTTCGTTTTGTACCAATACTAGTAGGACATCACAATGATTAGTATTAGAGTAATTAGTCTGTTATTAATTCAGTTTAAGCTTCTTGTATAAAGTTGTGTGTGTTGTATCTTTCGGTTCTGTTAGTATTGTTAGTGGCAGTTACAACTGTCAAAGTAACTGCCTCATCAACTTAGCTCTTCTTTAAATAGAAGCTAAATCTCTTTCTTTCATTGTAATCAGAAATACAGAAATCATTCTAAATAAGAAATTCAATTCTCTCTTCTTTCTTTTCTTTCATTTTCTAATCTTTACATGGTATCAAGAGCTTTTTATGGCTAACGCTACAACTGATCCTTCTTCCATGGATTCTCCACCAAATCTCTCTTCTGCTGCACCGGTTCAAGCTCTTTCTCCTACTGTCTCTCTTCCTCTTCCAATTACAAAACTCACAGAGAAAAATTACTTGACTTGGAGTCAGTTTATGCTAGCTGTTCTCAAAGCAAATCGTGTTCTTAGATTTGTTCTAAATCCTGAATTTCCACCACAATTCCTTCATGAATCAGATCGTCATGAACATCATGTTAATCCTGCGTTCTTGAGCTGGGAGGAACAAGACCAGAATGTGTTTTCGTGGCTCTTGAATTCTATCTCAGATTCAATAAGACCTCGTGTGGTAGGATGCACCACCTCTTTTCAACTCTGGCAGGAATTGCACTCTTTTTGTAATGCTCACACTAAAGCAAGAAGTCGCCAACTTAGGGCACAACTTCGTAGTGTTTCACAAGGTTCCAATTGCATCTCTGATTATTTTTCAAAAATCAAGATGTTAACTGATTCTCTTGCTTCAATTGGAGCACCAATTACCTTGGAGGAACATGTTGATTTTGTTCTAGACGGTCTCAATGAAGAATTTCATCCACTCATTACTACTATTGAAGGACAGATGCATCCTCCTTCTATTAATGAGTTAGAGCAATTTCTTCTCACTTTTGAATCAAGGTTAGTGAAAAATAAACACAAAACTGTGTCTGATGCGTTTTCTGCTAATATTGCTACCACTGAATCTTCTCCTACTCAATCCCCTGCTTCTGTCACCAACACTCCTCTTCTTCCTCATCCACCTTATCGTGCTCGTTTTCCTTCAATGCCTCTATTTCGTGGTTCATCTAATCAAACTTATGGTGGATCTCGTGGAGGGGGACGCTTTGGCAGACGAGGTCGTGGTAATAGGTCATCTGGCAGAACTTCAGTATACTTCTGTGAGTATTGCAATAGACATGGTCATGATGTGACCTGGTGTTATTTTGCTCCATATGATACCTCCTA
>NW_017727794.1:51857-61537 GCF_001865875.1 Lupinus angustifolius | reverse complement strand
TCTTCTGCCTCTCATGTTAATCAACTCATTGAAAAACTAAGCAATGCCTTTGCTTTAAAGAGACTAGGCTCATTGGAATATTTTCTTGGCATAGAAGTTAAACCTATGACTAATGGTTCACTATTTCTCTCTCAAACAAAGTATGTCAAGGATCTTCTTAAAAAGGCTAATATGGATTCTGCCAAGTCTTTACCTACTCCTATGTCTTCTTCTTGCAAATTGACAAAGACAGGTTCTTCACCTTTTGACAATCCCACACTTTACAGATCCATAGTGGGAGCACTTCAGTATGCCACAATTACAAGACCAGATCTTGCATTCAGTGTCAATAAAGTGTGTCAATATATGTCAAATCCTTTGGAGCATCACTGGACTGCTGTTAAAAGAATTCTCAGGTACTTACAAGGCTCTCTCACCCTTGGCATACAACTCAGACCAGCTAGTCCTCACTGTTCTCTGTCCATCACAGCATTTTGTGATGCTGATTGGGCATCAGATCCAGATGATAGAAAATCAGTCTCAGGTGCTTGCCTATTTGTTGGACCTAACATTGTTACTTGGTGGTCTAAAAAGCAACAAACTGTCTCTAGGTCAAGTACTGAGGCTGAATATAGAAGCCTAGCTCTAGCCTCTCAAGAGCTCATTTGGATTGAGTCTCTCCTCTCAGAACTGAAGTTTGCTCATCAATGTCCCCTTGTTCTCTGTGATAATCTCAGTACTGTTGCCATGACACACAATCCTATTCTTCATCACAGGACAAAACACATTGAGTTGGATCTATTCTTTGTAAGAGATAGAGTCCAATCCAATCTGTTGCAAATAAAGCACATACCATCTGAAGATCAGACAGCAGATGCTCTAACTAAACCTCTTTCTAATTCAAGGTTTCTGGCTCTAAGGAAATTGCTTCAAGTGGTTGATAGATTTTCAACACACCCACAGCTTCAGGGGGGAATATTAGAGTAATTAGTCTGTTATTAATTCAGTTTAAGCTTCTTGTATAAAGCTGTGTGTGTTGTATCTTTCGGTTCTGTTAGTATTGTTAGTTGTTGTCAGTGGCAGTTACAACTGTCAAAGTAACTGCCTCATCAACTTAGCTCTTCTTTAAATAGAAGCTAAATCTCTTTCTTTCATTGTAATCAGAAATACAGAAATCATTCTAAATAAGAAATTCAATTCTCTCTTCTTTCTTTTCTTTCATTTTCTAATCTTTACAATTAGATAAGTAATAATACTATTTGTTTCTACATCTATTAAAGTTAACTTATATATTGATGTCTTCTTTTAATTTAGGATGTGTTGTTGTTTAATATTAATACAAATTTTGTATGTTGTATTGTAACTTTGTAGTGTCTTGTGCTCTTTTTAGATTTGCTTTATCTGTACTAAGAGTGGGGATCCACTTACTTCAAGAGTAAGTTTTTTAAACTTACTCCTCATCCTAGCTATCAATTTTATGGACATTTAATGGTTTAGATTTACTCACTAATTCAAACCATTGAATTTCCTTAGAATTGATGGATAGAATGGGGAGTAAGTTTAAAAAACTTACTCTTGGAGTAAGTGGATCCCTCTCCCTGTACCTATGTTGTTGTGTATCTATGCCCTGTATCTATATAGACACTAATATGAAAATACTAAAATAAACACAAAACACTCCCTTTGTATTCAACAAAGAAGATTCTAAGCTTCAAAAGAACCTCAGTAAGCCTTCTTTTTTCTTTAGGCCCTATGTAGTCACTGTCATCTCTAAAGTTCTACTTGATAAGGACAACTTGTTTTTATGAATTGCTTAATTGTATTGTGCACTCAACCTTTTTGCATTTATAATATGAGAATCCACCGTCTTCATAAAAGGAATTTAGATCATCGTCACAGTCCACCTCAATGCCTGCAAAAGCAGAATCTTCAATTTCTTAACTTTATTTAATTAAATATCTAATGGAGAAAAGTCTGCACACATCCACAAGGGCCATGACTGCCAAAAATGCTTTGGCATTGATCTCTTTCCTGTCTGAATTCTAAATCTTGCTGCACACTTTTTGGGAGATTTAATGGTTTTATGTATTGTCCATGTGACCAGACACTGTCAGAAGTCAGAACTACTATATTAAGCATTTTTTTCCATTTTCGAATGTACAATTTACAAGTGTACCTGGCAACTGAATATATGAAGCTCCCTGTGGTGCAGATGATTCCTTTCGTTTTTGCATAGCCTTGATGGTGTGATTATTAATTAATGCACTTGTGCTAACTGGTTCCTGTGATACGCTGTTCTCTAGTGGGATGGGAAGGTGTGGGGTGGTATTTATGGATTAATTTGTGTTTTTTATCATATGAAAACTTGCACTATAGGAGTTTGCTTTCCATATGATGCAGATGGAAGAGAATGTAAAAAATTGCTATGGGATATGTCTGAGTTTACCAAAAATTAGCAGTGAAGAGGCTTTTTATTTACAAGTGTATTAAGTTCCTTATCATTGAGTTCTTTGCTTCTTCCTCATTTTTTGTTTTACTTAAATGTTGAGGGTGGGCAATGAATTGCTTGATCACCATGGCTGCTACTACACTAGATTCTAGTGGTGAAGTTGTTGCCAGTTGTAGGATATTCGTTGATATTCCTGTCAATATTCTGTAGGTTGATGTTGCCAATAGAAGTTGTCATTTTTTAATACTCGTGGGGCCATTATGAATTCCGTTGAATTTCCCTTAACCAAAACTAGCATTTGGTAGATATATTTTAGTTAATTCCATTTCTCTAATCATTGGTGAGCATGTACAGGAAGGAAGGAAACACTGGCCCGAAGACAAAGAGAGAGCAGCTCCTGAAAGCTACTGCACTTGTTCCACTTCTTCTGCTATACCCCAATGCCTATTCCCTGCTCGCTGCAAATCTCTTTGTATTCTGGCACATTCGTGCAGGGATTGAAGAGATTTTGGCTGATTATGTTCACCAGGAAATGACCCGAGAATTCGTAATGATTTCTTTCAAATTGTTCCTGATAATCGCAATGAAGGATATTTTCTTGAAATTTGTATTTGTATAATCAGATAGCTCATGAGCTGTGTGCTTACATTATTCTACAATAAGAGTTCATTGGGGAGCAAACTTGAGAAAACAGTTTTCAGTAGTTTCTCAAACTGAGGCTGAGACAACATGATTTTATGATTTATCGTTAAATAAATGGATTTTAATCTGTTTGGCATATATAACATTGGAAGTTAGTATTTATACATACAATAATGATTATAGTAGTGGTATTGGGTAGTGAAATATATGTTGTTTTTATTACATGAGTTTTTGGAAGAAAATGGTATGATTTTTTCTAAAGTTTGTATATTTTGTAGCATTGTATATTTGGAAAACCTTCTGTTGAAAATTTATACTCATAAATCGTTATGCTAAACCAAATATTTCTTCTATTCATAATGATTTTATCAATTTTATTTCTTTTGTTAGACAATTTCTTTTTGTTTATACACAGGAAGTAAATATTTTCATCCGGTGAGCAGTCAACAGTAACACAACTTGTAAAATATATTATCCAGTAATATTGGCTATACGGTCGAATATATCTACTTTATAAAATTATTTTGCGAGGGAAAGTAAATGATATTGTTTTTATGAATTCTTCTATTCTTAACCCTTAAATGGATTATGATTTATGAATCATGTACGGTGGAGCTTAAAGAAAGAGGCAAATCCTTCTCTAATCTCGATGATCTCCATCAAGGATTCATGGTTCTTTTTGTATACCTCATTGCTTCACCATCAAAATCTGGTGTCAAATAAGATAAGAATTGGCATTAATCATGAGTATAATAGATTAGTACTTTGCAATCAAATATTGTAGCTAGAGCATGATATTCTCTTAGTTGTACGTTTTAACCTAGTTAGAATGGTCAAATAAATTAATGAGTAGACTAATTAGTTTGTTGATGACATAGCATGAGTAAAGTATATTTATTTGATCACTTGATCTCTAATAATTTTGATTTGATTACTGTATATATCTTATGATGATAATTAGGTCGAATTTCCATGGATGATTTATTGGCCACTTTACCATATAAATTGTTTAAGCTTGACCTTTGTATATTTTAGGGCATTTTCATCCTTGCTCTCCGTCTCTCTTTCCAATAATCTAGCCATTCTCATCATTAGAGTTTACATGTGCCAATTCCTTTCTTTGGAGCTGATCTTGCAACATTAATGATGAAACACGTGTGATGACATTAACTAAGCGAGATATGATATATGATTAAGCATTAATGTGACATTTTGATGTTACAATCGAGTAATAATATATCCTCTTACTAGTCATTCTACACACACAAAAATGACACATGTCACTTGTAAGTCGATCATTAATAGATTTAGTGTCACTTTGTGATATATATCAATTTCTCGTGAGTAGGAAAATTAGTAGAAAGATATATCATTTTTCGTTAGAATTATAGTGACAATAACATTAAAAGTATCATTTGGCTAGCTATCGTCAGGTAGTCTTACATTGGTAGTGTTCTTTAATATTGATCAGATGTAGTCGGAACTGAGAATCCGGTTGAATAGCCTGCTTCGGGAGATTGGTCGAAACAGAGCCTGGACCCGCCAATGGAGGTATCTGAAAAGGTTCTCCAAGGATCAAGTCAGTATGAGACTTAATGAGAGTGATTGAGAGTAAATATTGAAAGTGCAAAGTGTCAAGATATCACTATTTGTTTGCCTATGTTTTGATGAAGACAAAGGAATTAGTGAAAGCTTAAAGATACCTCAATAAATTAAACATGCCAATAACTCAAGAGCTTCATGTCTAAACTAGAGTTTTAGATATGTGTCTTAGTTATTGAGTCTAGGTTAGGTAAACCTAGATGCAAATCTCACAAGTTCTATAAACTACCATATCATTTACATGAGACATGTCATCTAGATTATTATATGTTCATGCATTAATCATACAAGTTACTTGTGCATTTTAGGCATAACATAATGGTAAAACATGTATAGTTGATAAGCATAACATATAGGTAGTTTACCATTTAATCTCTTAGCTGAAAATATGTTAGTTAATCGATTAAAGTGAAATCAGTTTTAACAGATAACTGAAAAACATAATTCAGTTATTCTCAACTACCCGTTAATCGATTAAAAGGGCACTTAATCGATTAATTGGGCGTTAAACAACTTTTCTATATAAACTGTGATTTTATACCATGCTTCATATATTCATTCATTCATTTTTAGAATTGTTAAGTTGCATATTTTCGTGCTCAATGTATCTCATATAGGTAGAGAGAATTGCATGTGAGAATAGTGAGAGATGGTGTCATGCTTAAGGATTAAAATGTCATCCATTGCATGTGATTAAATGTGTTCATCATTCTATCTTTTCTTGCATGATTCTTTCATTTCTTTTAGAGATTTCGTAGGGTAGAAATTACATGTTTCTTCATGATTCTGATCTTATACACATTCTTGATAATTTGTGAGATTTGTATAGGGTTTATAGTTCGTTCTTAATTGTCATATTTGAGCCATTTTGTTCTTCATAACACTCTGTTTTTGTATTGTTTTTCTGACAAGGAAGGTCATCTCTTGGTGTCGTACCGCTAATGAGAACAGAGAGTCTTCACCAAGACTTGGAGGTCTTGAGTTTAGAACATACTCTTGGCTGGGGCTAAATTGTAGGAAAGGTTTTCCTAGGCGATTAGTGTGGTCAAACCTGAAAGTGCAATGTGTCAAGATATCACTTAGCTTGCCTATGTTTTGAAGAAGACAAAGGACTTAGTGAAATCTTAAAGACAACTCAACAAATCGACATGTCAAAGATTCAAGAGCTTCATGTCTAGACTTGAGTCTTAGATGTATCTTAGTTATTGAGTCTAGGTTAGATAAACCTAGATGCAAATCTCACAAGTTCTAAAAACTATCATATCATTTACATGAGACATATCATCTAGCTTATTATAAGTTCATGCAATAATCATACATGTTATTTGTGCATTTTAGGCATAACATAAAGGTTAAAACATGTATAGTTGATAAGCATAACATATAGGTAGTTTACCAATTAACATCTTAACTGAAAATATGTCAGTTAATCGATTAAGTGAAGCTTTAATCGATTAACGTGAAAACAATTTTTAACAGTTTCAAAAGATAACTGAAAAACAGAATTCAGTTACTCTCTAACAATCCGTTAATCGATTAACAGGCAACATAATCGATTAAGTGGGTGCAAAACAACTTTTCTATATAAACTGTGTTTTTACACCATGCTTAATACATTCATTCATTTTAGAATTGCTAAGTTGCATATTTTCGTATTCTTTGTATGTCATATAGGCAGAGAGAATTGTATGTGAGATTAGAGTGAGATAGTATTATGCTTAGGGATTAACATGTCATCCATTGCATATGATCAAATGTGTTCATCATTCTAAAAGGAACATGTAGATCAACCTCCCGGCTTTGAAAATTTTAAATATCTAAACCATGTATATAAGCTCAAAAACACCCTTTATGGCCTGAAACAAGCTCCCATAGCTTGGTATGATAGATTGAGCTCTTTCATCTTGGAAAAATGGTTCGTGAGAGGTATGGTTGATACTACCCTCTTTACTCGTAGATTAGATAATCATGTACTACTAGTTCAAATATATGTTGATGATATAATCTTCGGATCTACTAATGACATTCTTTGTAAAGAATTTTCTGAGATGATGTAGGTTGGATTTGAGATGTCGTTGATGGGTGAGCTGAACTTCTTTCTTGGACTTCAAATCAAACAAATGGAAAGTGTCATCTTCATTCATCAATCAAAATATTGCAAGGAGTTGCTAAAGAAGTTCGATATGGAAAAGTGTAAAGAGGCTTCAACACCTATGGCATCCGCATGCTATCTAGATAAAGATGAAAAGGGAAAAGCAATCAAGGTAACCAAATATTGTGGGATCATCGGATCATTATTGTATTTAACTGTGAGTCGCCCCGATATTATGTTTAGTGTTTGTATGTGTGCTAGATTTCAAGCTTTGCTTAAAGATTCACATTATACTGCTGTAAAACGAATAATGAGATATTTAAAAGGAATAACTACTATGAGATTATGGTATCCTAGGGATGCCTCATTATCCTTGGTAGGGTGTTCCGATTCCGATTTTTCGGGATGTAAGTTGGATCGGAAAAGCATTAGTGGGACTTGCCATTTACTTGGTAGTTCCTTAGTTGCAAGGCACAGTAAAAAGCAAGCGTGTGTTGCTTTGTCCACCACCGAAGCGGAATGCATTATCGTCGATGTGTATTGCGCTCAAATCCTTTAAATGAAGCAGCAACTTAAGGACTTTGGACTTAACCTAGAAAAATATTCCTATAAAATGTGATAATACAAGTGTCATAAACCTATCCAAGAATCCCATTTTGCATTCTAGAACCAAGCATATTGAAATTAGACATCATTTCTTGCGTGACCATGTACAAAAAGGCGAATGTATGCTTGAATTTGTTGAAACAACTAAGTAATTGGCGGATATTTTCAGCAAGCCTCTCTCACGAGATACTTTCTATGTTCTTCGAAGAGAACTTGGAATTCTTGATGAAAATTATCTTCATTAAAATCGTCTAAAAATGTTATTATATGCTTTGCATGATTAATGTCTTATATGCTTCAAAATGTATATTTGTAATGAATGCATTATACTCCTATTATGACTCATGATCTTGTGTGACAAGCTGAAAATGTATATGTGTTTGAGTAAAAATTGCTTGATAAATGTTAGAAATCTTTGCCTGCTTTTAAAACCCCAAAACCTCTTGATTCTACAAATCTGATGCCAGTTAATCGATTAACTATCCTTCTTAATCGATTAAAATGAGTTCTAGTAGCAAAAATTTCATTTTCACTAAATTTAATTGATTAAGATCCATTTTAATCGATTACCTGGGCTCGTTTTTCTGAAAACCTAGAATTTTAACAATGCTTAATCGATTAAATGTAGCACGTAACCGATTAACGACAACAGATATATTAGAATCAGAAGCATTTTGCCACTTTTTCAAACCCTCTCTTCCTCGTTTTCTCTGAAAATCTCAAATGCAAACAGAAAATTCGGAATCTTAACTTAATAGAAGTATTAAACCTCACCTTTACCCATTTTGCACTTCATCTCATCCAAATCCGTTTCTCTGTTTCCCAAGAAATCCTATTTCCAATTCAAAACCCTAAGCTTTAGGTTCCCTCCCTTATCCTCCTTCTCCTCTCATTACTCACAGTTTTTAATCAACAATGGAAAGAGGACGTTCGAAGAGGTTCAAGACAACTGCTCAACACACTTGTAGGCCTCCTACTGCTTTATCTTCAAATCCGAACGTGAGGCACGACCGTGGAGATCCCTACTACTCACTCATACTTCAGGAGACCTGATTGTCCAAATTTCTGGGAAGGAAACCCACCTACATAAGGTATGCTGATCTTACCTGGATGGTAGAACATAATTTCGAGTTTCCGCAAGGTATGCAGACTCAGGGAGCTGTAATGTTTTTGGAAGTAACGGGTAATCTGTACCCTGCTTTGATTAGGAAATTTTACGCTAACTTCTGTTATAAGGATGGTAGATATTGGTCTATGATTTTGGGAAATCTATTTGAGATGGATCGTAACATTTTTTTGAATGTGGGTGGCTTATCCACTACTAGTGTTAGCCTAGGTGATTGTGAATGGCTTGCTAATTTCGATGCTGCTGAGGTATATAAATCATGTATGAGAGGTTCTCATCTGTATGTCCAAGGAGAACTGACTAAAGTTGGTTCTTTATCGGTAGAGAATAGATTGCTTCGCTATTTTATTGTGTACATCTTGATTCAAATTTATGTATGTTGTGAAGGAGAATATAATGGTTAATTGGCCTGAAGAAATTCTGAAGGTCATGTATAATGTCTCTACATCGCAATCCAAATTATCGCCCTATAATATCTTCATATCGAGAATTATTGACTATCTGCATACTGACGTATCTGACACCATTGTCACAAAGACTTCTGACAAAGATCACCTTGTTGGTGAAAGCCTTATCAACAAAATGGGTATCTACATGTATGGAAGTACTTGGAAATAACAGGAAGATTTTACTACCGTGGATTTGGAGCTATCTGATGATGAAGATCAGGCTAGTACAGACCAGCCTAATGCAGAAACTCAGGGGGAGCCATCTGGAACTGCGTCGCAGGAATCATCATTTAGATTAGCTCAGTTGGATACCATGGAGCAAAGGCTAAACAATAGAATGGACTTTCACTTTCAGTCTTTGAAGGACTCTTACCATACTGATTTGGAACAATTTGAGGAGCGTCAGGTTGCTTACATCGATAACCACAATTAGGCTATGAGGAGCTTTGTCCAGAACATTGTTGAGGCACAAAATGATAGGTCTTGTGCAGAATTTGAGAAGCTGAGATTCCTCATCCAGGGCGATAGTAGCCTGACCGTACCTGATGATAGAGATCCTCCTCCGCATCCCTAGATTAGAAGTCCTTAACCTTAGATTGCCTTAGGTTTAGTCCTTCTATATGGCTAATTTTCAGGATTTTATGCTGCTTTGTAATTTCGAGACATATTTTCTCTTTGCTTTCTGAATTGTAATTCTAACTATCTACTATTGTTGCACTTTTATGACTTGATATG
>NW_017727794.1:48682-51757 GCF_001865875.1 Lupinus angustifolius | reverse complement strand
CATTTTGCTTATATATGTCAAATATAGCATGATTGCATGTTTAATGGTTCTTGATTATGTTTGGTTATATGTATATCTTATGTTTGATTGAGCCTACTGTTTGAATGCTATAATGTAAATGCTTGATCATTCCATGCTTGATTGGTTCATGTATAACCCTCCATGCCATTAAATCTGTCATATTGTTGTATTCTGTTGGTTTAATCGATTAACCTGCTATTTTAATCAATTAAATGCTAGTAAAAGTGTGCACTTGTTCAATTCTTTCATCAAGTGGTTAATTAATTACATTTCCAACATTACTTGATTAATTACAGTTTGAGTTCACTTCATTTCTCTTCTTACTTTTGACCAAAATTTTATTTAGTTTATCTTTTTGATAATGTCAAAAGGGGGAGAAAGGTTGTTTTGTTGTTTAATGTGTGTAGGTTCTAAATAAAAACCTTGTTGCAGGTTGTTTCTTACCCTTATCTCTTTACTTTTTCAAGTTGCTTTAATTGCCTATTTGAGCTGATAATTTGAATATTGTGATTCTGCCATATAAAGATCAATCATGTTCAAATATATCTGCTGTATCATTTCTGTATAATCGGTGAGTGGTTGTGCAATCAAGCCATTCATCAACTGTATTTTCTGTGTGACTTAATCGATTAAGGCAGTTTTTTAATCGATTAACTGGGTGAGTTTCCAGAATAAGGCTTTGGTGTGAATAGCAGTATTTGGGAACCGCGACACCTATTCAACCCCCCTTCTTGGTGTATTCTGTCACTGATACCTAACAAGTGGTATCAGAGCTAGTACGATGTGCTAGCTCAACCGCATACGCGTGATCCTTAAGGGAACATAAATGGGTTCCACCAACCCCTTGAGCGGTGATGGCGCATCCATTAACCACCCTCCCGTATTCAGTGGCGAAGGTTATGCCTATTGGAAAGTTCGCATGAAAATCTTCATAGAGGCCATTGACTCGGATATTTGGGAATCCATAGTCAATGGGCCCTTCGTTCCACAACATCTAGTGGACGGTGAACCGAAAGAAAAACCGAAAAGTCTATGGACCAATGATGAACGTAAAAAGGTTCAATACAACATACGTGCCAAAAACATCATCACATCAGTCCTATCCTATGATGAGTTCTTTCAAGTTTTGCAGTGCCAAAGTGCCAAAGAAATGTGGGAAACTTTACAAGTGACTCACGAAGGCACTAGCGAAGTCAAGCATGTCAGGTTAAATGCCCTGACACATGAATATGAGTTGTTTCATATGTTACCGAGTGAATCTACCGGTGACATGCAAAAACGATTCACTCATATAGTAAACCATTTAGTTGCTCTAGATAAATATTTTACCAAAGGAGAACTTACTAATAAAGTTTTACGTTGTCTTGACAGGAGATGGCAACCTAAAGTAACAACTATCATGGAATCCAAGGATCTTGACTCCATGCCTTTGGCGACATTATTCGGAAAACTTCAAGAGCACGAGATGGAGCTTGGACGCTTGACAATGCACGAAGAACCAGACCGCAAAAAGAAAAGCATATCTCTCAAAGCTACAACGTCTCAATCTACAGAAGAGAAAGAGGATGATGAGTCTGATTCAGATACAATGAAACTTTGAGCCTTCTCGTACGCAAATTCGGGAAATTCCTAAAGAAAGGAGGCTTCAAACGTTTCCAGAAGAAAGAAGTGCGAGAGTCAACTAGAAAGGGCAAGGGTAACAACGAGCGCTTCACTTGCCACAAGTGTGGTAAGCTAGGACATATGAGGTTGCAGTGTCCTACTTACCTCAAGAAGGTTGATTCATATAAGAGCACTCATCAAGACTTCAAGTCAAAGAAGGCCTATATAGTATGGGACGTACCAGAGGCGGACAAGACATCGAGCACCTCAGAAGAAGAGGAGACAGGCAAGCTGTGCCTAATGACCATAACAGATGATGCTTGTTGCTCAAATTCAAAGGAGGTAAACAACGCGGTATATTCTGACACCTCGTCTACTTCATCTGATGATTCAACTCCTTATGAGGATCCGTATGTCGAATTGCATGATGAGTTAAAGAAATTAGCTAGGATTAGTGCGGATAGAAGAAGAGTAATCCTTCTAAATGAACAGAAAATAGTTTCATTACAGAAAGAATTAGATGAACTAAAACTAGAAAATGAAACATTAGATATAATATATTCTTGTAATGCATGCAATTGCTCTAATGATAATTTATGTCAATCAACTGTCTGTGATTCTTACGAGACTTTGAAAAATGAAAATTTGAGACTTAATAAAAAACTCGCAAAACTCACAGAGAGTCAAAACAGGTTAGACACTATGCTTAGCCAAACTAGAAATGTTGGTGACCATATCGGTCTAGGATATATTCCCCCTATGCGTAGGAGAAGACCATATAGGAGACCTATTAATCGGCCTAATAAGAAATATTTTAATAAGGTCCCTACATGCATTTATTGTGGCACACATGGCCACACTTCCTACTCTTGTTACATTAGAAAATATGGTATAACTAATAGCGTGTATGTATGGATGAAAAAGGGAGATGACTCCCTGGTTACTAATAAAAAAGGAACCAATATAACTTGGACCATCATAGGTTATGAGCTTGGGTGGTAGCTTTTATGCTTTAGTAATTGTTGACGGGTTCTCTAGATTCACATGGACACTATTTTTATCGTCCAAGAGCGATGCATTCAAGTCTTTCAAAAACCTTGCCAAACAAATCCAAAATCAGTTTAACCATCATGGTGGCGAATTTGAAAACCATCAATTTGATAAAATTTTGTGATAAATAGAGTATTTTGAATCAATTTTCGGCCCCTCATACCCCTCAACAAAATGGAGTTGTTGAGAGGAAGAATCGAGTCTTAGAGGAGCTTGCTAGAACCATGCTGAACGAAAGCAAGGTTCCTAAATATTTTTGTGCTGATGCAGTGCATACAACTTGCTATGTGATAAATCATACACTCTTGATGCCTACATTTTCAAAAACTCCTTATGAACTTTTAAAAGGCCGAAAACCTAATATTGCTCATTTTCATGCTTTTGGTTGTAAATGCTTTAGGG
>NW_017727794.1:35818-48582 GCF_001865875.1 Lupinus angustifolius | reverse complement strand
AAGCTGATGAGGGTATATTTTTGTGGTATTCATTGCATAGTAAAGCTTATCGAGTCTTTAATAAATATTCAATGCAAGTAGAAGAGTCTGTCCATGTCCATTTTGACGAATCTTCTCCAAAAGAGAAAAGAAAGGTATTTTCTGATGATTTTGTAGGTGCTTTAGAAGAAACATACTCTAAGGACATGGACCAGGACAATGAAGAAGCAGAGCAAATTATCCAAGATGAGCATCAGGACCTGCTGATCGCGTGGAAAACCAAGAAGGATCATCCACTCGACAAAGTTATAGGTGATATAACTTCGTTGCTTTTGTATCTCAAATCGAGCCAAAGACCATCGATGAGGCCATTGAGGATGTACACTGGGGCATAGTTATGCAAGAAGAGCTAAACCAGTTCGAGCGTAATAATGTATGGGACTTGGTCCCTAAACCTAAAGAACATCCAGTGATTGGTACTAGATGGGTCTTTCGTAACAAATTAGATTAATCTGGCTTGATCATAAGAAATAAAGCACACTTAATTACGTTCCCAATATTAATTGATTAATTACAGTTTGAGTTCACTATATAACTCTTCTTAATTTTTACCAAAATTCATTTAGTTTATCTTTTTGATAATGTCAAAAGGGGGGAAAATGTTGCTTTGATGTGTGCATGTTGTAAATAAAATTCAGCTTCCGTTGTCCAGCTATGCGCTTTAACTTTGAGATCAACAACTATGCATCCTATGACCATCTTCAAGCTATGCATCAAAACAAAATTTGGTGTGGAGTTTGTCATCATCAAAAAGGGGGAGATTGAAAGTGCAAAGTGTCAAGATAGCACTATTAGCTTGCTTAGATTTTGATGAATACAAAGGAATTAGTGAAAGCTTAAAGATACCTCAACAAATCAACATGCTAAGGACTCAATAGAGTCATGTGTAAAATAGAGTCTTAGATATGTGTCTTAGTTATTGAGTCTAGGTTAGGTAAACGTAGATGCAAATCTCACAAGTTCTAAAAACCACCATATCATTTACATGAGACATGCCATCTAGATTATTATATGTTCATGCATTAATCATACATGTTACTTGTGCATTTTAGGCATAACATAATGATAAAACATGTATAGTTCATAAGCATAACATATAGGTAGTTTACCATTTAATCTCTTAGCTGAAAAATATGCCAGTTAATTGATTAAGCAAGGAGTTAATCGATTAACGTGGAGTCAGTTTTAACAGATAACTGAAAAGTAGAATTCAGTTATTCTCAACAGCCCTTTAATCGATTAAAAGGGCACTTAATCCATTAACTGGGCGTTAAACAACTTTTCTATATAAATTGTGATTTTACACCATGCTTCATAATTCATTCATTTTTAGAATTGATAAGTTGCATATTTTCGTGCTCATTGTATGTCATATAGGCATAGATAATTTCATATGAGAATAGTGAGAGATAGTATCATGCTTAGGGATTAAAATGTCACACATTGCATGTGATTAAATGTGTTTATCATTCTATCTTTTCTTGCATGATTCTTTCATTTCTTTTAGAGATTTCGTAGGGTAGAAATTACACGTTTCTTCATGATTCTGATCTTATACATATTCTTGATAATTTGTTAGATTTGTATAGGGTTTATAGTTTATTCTTAATTGTAATATTTGAGCCATTTTGTTCTTCATAACACTCTGTTTTTGTGTTGCTTTTGTGATAAGGAAAGTCGTATCTTGGTGTCGTACCACCAATGAGATACAAAGAGTCTTCGCCAAGACTTGGAGGTCTTGAGTTTAGAACATACTCTTGACTAGGGCTAGATCGTAGGAAAGGTTTTCCTAGGCGATTAGTGTGGTCAAACCAAGGTAGGGGTTCAGGGAGTTCAAGAAGGTAACATCTAAGGTCTTGTAATTGGAAGTGTGTATGTAATATACTTTTATTTCAGTTCTAGTGAAGAAAATCTCCCGAGATCGGAAGGGGAGGACTAGATGTAGTTTTACAGTGGATCACAAAACGAACCAGTATAAAAACCTTATTGCAGGCTGTTTCTTCCCATTATCTCTTTACTTTTTCAAGTTGCTTTAATTGCCTATTTTTGCTGATAATTTGAATATTGTAATTCGGCCATATAAAGATCAATTTTGTTCAAATATATATGTTGTATCATTTATGTATAATCGATGAGTGGTTGTGCTATCAAGCCATTCAGCAATTGTCTTTTCTGTTTGACTTAATCGATTAAGGCAGTTCTTTAATCAATTTACTAGGTGATTTTCCAGAATAGGGCTTTGGTGCGAATAGCGGTATTTGGGAACCGCGACACCTATTCAACCCCCCTTCTAGGTGTATTGTGTCAGTGATACCTAACAAATATTAGAGAGATGAGAGTAGAGTGGAATGAATGCAAGCAATAAATGAGATAACGTGATATTAATGACACTTCATGTATGAGAGCCTCTTATTTATAAAGTTTGGGATGGCTTACATAGCATTTGGGCAATGGTCGGTTGTAACTTAGCAGATACGATAGGAGTATAGTAGGTCTATATTATAGGTTGTCCCTAAGCATGGTGCAGGCATGATGCTCTTGATCTGTATGGGGCAAGTAGGATTTGCAGGTGGCGTAGCAACTGGAAAGTCAACATCCCATTAATGGTAAATCAGAGGTGCATTAGTGGCACTTGTAGAGGTACATTAATGACACTTGCAGTAAGTCCTGTCCGACCTTGGCCGGTCAGGAAATGGGGGATTTTGGGCGAGTATCCATTCGGTTTACTCGGGGTGGAACAATTGCCCCAAGTCTAGCAATAGGACCGAAAGTTAGGCGTGATGGTAAACTCAAAATGTTCGGGCGGCCAAAAGGGGTTATCTGGCGACTCGTGTAGACGGATTTTGTTTGGATTAGTTGACTAGGGCCATCTTGCAGTTTTAGGGCCGACCATGCGAGTAGTTCCTAGGCATAGGGGTAGTTTATGATAATGGCATGCCCTTGACCGACACGTGGAGGGTTGGCAATGCTTCAGATATGGACCTTGAGTGTTCAAATGATGCATCGATTCGTTTCAGATTCATTGCTTCGGTTTCTGGGCCACCATTGGATTGTATTCAAGTGGTTTTGGATGGATAGAATGGGTCCTCGATTTGGGCCTTGGGGGAGGCCCAGGTCCAACTTTCTTCCTATAAATAGAGGCTCATCCCTTTCATTTTGTTTCACTTTGCATTCAAAATAGAATCCCTTCTAGTGAGCTTGCATTGCTTCTCAGTCCGACTAATCGTCATTTCTAGTTCTTTTGGAGTTTCCAACCTCTATTAGTCGATAATTTCTTTTCTTTTGTTTCATGTATTAGTTAATTTTCGGTCTTATTATGCTCAGTGAGGAACCTAGTTCTGATGAGGTGGAGATCTTGTTCGAACCTCCACTCGTTTTCACTATGTCGATCTCATATCACAATCGGAAAGCTCATCTCGCTTCTGCCCTGGGTAATAATCGGTCTGCATGGAGGCGATGAAAACAACTCTTCTTGTCAGTCTTATTACGTAAATTGAGGATGGAAAAGGCTGATAGTGGTGCTGCTATGATGGATCGGGCACATTTCTCCGAGAAGAGGTGTCTGGTCTTAGATGATATGTCCAGTTCAGAGTCTAACGCTTCTTCTGGTGACAGGTTGATCATGGGGAGGAACGTCGTTGATCACGTCGACCAGTTCATCATCTTAGAGAGTATGGCGGACCTTAATTGAAGATATTGGTGGGTTGAGTGTTAAGTCCTAGGCACTTCTACCTTAATCATTCTACCTGGGTGTCCCGTAGTGGACGTGCTTGCCCGCCTAGTGAACGACATCCTCATGTATGCCCCTACTGATCAAGAACAGGTCTGCCAAAACATACTTATCAAAAATCAAAACAGGTGGAGTTTTTATATGTATGAGTATGTTTGCGGATGGATTGGGGTGAGGGTCCCCTTTGAAGGGTAGTATGTTGAGGTGTTGCGACATCTTCAGGTAGCCCCTTCCCAACTACATCCAAACTCTTGGGGCTTAATCCGAGCATTCAAAATCTTTTGTGAGGTCATGGAGCAACCTTGCACCATCTAGTTGTTCCTCTTAGTGTTCCAGGTGGCCCACATCATGAATAAGGACGAGAACAAGGAAGGCTGCTGAGGATGGACATCTCTCCATACCAGGATTGGTTGTGCTCTCTTCTATCTGTTTGAAGGATCTGTGAAGAATTGGAGGCCGACTTTTTCTGTGTTGAAGCTTGAGGATCACGCCATATCTGGGCGTTCGACCCTGACGGTCTACCTCGCTTCTCATTTTCCTAGAATGGGGGCATTCATCAAAAGCTGGTCAACTCCTTCAGTTTCTCCTATAATTAGCTAGATGACCAGGAAAATGAGGTGGCAGATGAGATACTGGACTAGATCGAGGAGGGGAGGGTCATTAAGTGTTATAGGCTCATCCAAGGCAATCAAGCATTTGAGGAATCAGTTGGTAGGTATCCAATCATATGTGTCTTTATATTTTATTTTTGTGATTAATATATTTAATGCCTAACTTGTTTTCTTGCCTCTTGTCAGGAGCAGCTATGGGCGGCCAACTGGATTGGAGCAGACTCCAGAAGCGGGCTACATAGAAGAGGAAGGATGTTGAGGCCAACACAAGGGCAAGGCATAGCTTACCATCCCAATCTAATGGCCAGTGTAGGGGGTTGCCACCCCTCAAAGGGAAGGCAGACATCATGCTATTTTGAGGGAGACTCCCATCTACCATCCTGAACCTACATCTATTGTTCCCTCCAAGTCGACTCCAAGTTAGTCGGTCGATCTAACCGACGAAGCAACTACTCCTGCTGAGGTTGCTGAAGTGGAAGTCGTTCGCCAAGATAGGCATGATAAGGACAAGGTTGCGGGAGCGGGTAAGGGAAAGTCAACTCCTGCCAAGGTGAAGTTTAGCTACAACATCCCAAAGGTAGTTGAGTAGTCCTTGATTAACCCGGCGATCAGGGAGACGATGGACAACATGCCTTTGGCTAAGTATCTCCAGGGTGAAGGAGTACTTGCCACATGGGTCGGTGATGAAGCTCTGGCCAACCTGTAGGAGTATCATTCAGGCGAGCTTCATGAACTCAAAGAAAAACATGTCGAAATCTTGAAGAGCTAGGAAGGGCATAAATAGTTGCGTGTGAGTAACTCTCTGCCATGTCACTCTATCTTAAGGATGCTCAGGAGATTGCTTTGTCAGCCTAGGAAAATCTGGGAGCCGCCTAAAGGGAACTTGCCTCTCTTGTTGATTGCCTTGGAAGGGCTGAATAGGAGAAGCTTCAACATGGGGACAAGTTGAAGTTATCAGAAGGACGAGAGGAGTCGGCCTGACCTGAAGTTTTCCGGATGGGCAAGGAGCTGGCTGAATTGAAGGCGGCCTATCTGAAACTGGAGAATGAATATTGTGAAGAAGATTTGTCTCCTGACCTTGGCAAGATTTTGATGAAGACACCAACATAACATAAAAGAAGAAAAGGAAGAATACTTATGAACACAATGAAGACAAAGTTTCAAGAAATTAGAATATAATTCTTTAGGTACTTATATCCTTACACTTTAATATATACGCTTAGTAATAATGCTCAAAAGTATTTTAAAAAGGACATTGATAAACACAAGTATAAATGAAAAATAAAAATCAACATACTGTGTAACATGTTACCAGATCTAAGTAACAAGTTACCAGAACTAAGTAACAGGTTACATGAGTGAGAAACGAGTTATCCAACAAAAATTGATCAGAGTAATCGATTACACCATGTACTTAACCGATTACATAACACGGTAAAAATTACCCAGTTGGACAAATAGTTGGGTAAGTGATTACACCATTTGAGTAATAGATTACTACTTGTGAAAATTAATTTCTCAGTTGGACAGACTTGTTAGGTAATCGGTTACATCAATTAAGCAATCGATTACTCAAACTTGTTACACTAGTTTTCAGATTCAAATCACACAGCTTTCAACCCAAACGAAATGGTTTCATTCCAAACGAACCCTACCTTTTCATAGAGGTATTCTAGTTGATTGGAAAGTCTATATAAAGGCTTTGGAACTCATTTCAAACACACACAATTTCATAACATAACTCAGATTGAAATCACACACTAAAACTACAATTTTCTGAAATACTTGTTCTACACTTGGTGCAACTTGTTCACAACTTTCAGAACTTGATTTGCAAAGTTGCCTTAAGTGTTATTGCAAGTTATTCAAACCTTGTGAGCATTAGTACTAAAGTATACATTGAGTTATTGGATTGTAAGAGTTTATAACTTCAAAATCTTGTAAAGGCAATCCATTGTCATTATTAAACATATTCTTCATTCAAAGTTGTGAATTACTTTCTTTCAGGGGGTGTGACAAGAAATGAGATAGAGTTACCTGGAAAGGGTGTTTTCTAAAGAGTGATGTAGGTGTTAGAGAGTGAGTAAGGTACAAGGGAATCTCGGGGTGAAATTGTAATTACTACTCTTAATATCTAGTGAAGAAATCTCTTGTGCTGCAAGAGCACTGGACGTAGTCTTTGGTGGACAAGAAGGTTAACCAGTATAAAAATATTTGTGTACTCTCTTCTCCCTTTTCTCCTTACATTTACTTGATTATTTCAGCATATTATTTTCCGCTGTTATTAACTCTTGAATTGTGTAGAAAAATCAGTCATAGTTTTAAACAACTAATTCACCTCCCTCTTAGTTGCCATCTCAGTGTTACATTTGGCACCAGAGCTTTTTTGAGTAAATTATTCTACAAAAATGATCATGTTTCGAAGATGGCCGCAAGATCATTTCTAGAAGAAGATTCCAACATCAATCGCCATCCAAGCTTAGTTGGAGAATGTTACGACTTCTAGAAGATCAGAATGAGAATCTTCATAGAGTCTCAAGATCTAGACATTTGGAATGAAATTGAGGAAGGACCCTACGAACCCTTCACAATTATCAACAGTGTGAGGGAAGTGAAGTTGAAATCTTCATGGAATGATGAAGACAAAAAGAAAGTGCAATACGACCTTAAAGCCAAAAACATTCTTGTGTCGGCTCTAGAAGAAAACGAATTCCTTAGTGTGTCAAGTTGCAAAATATCGACAGCAATTTGGGACACTCTAGAAAGGATACATGGAGCCAAATAAGTACAAAAGTCTACAACAAATAGTGAAGCATCAACATCAAAGAAAAAATCTAGATGTTCTATATGCAGAAAACGAGATCATCTAAAACATGTTTGTCCAGCCCTACAAAAACATCATACTTTCAATGGAAAAAAGGACAAGAAGCATAGAAGAACAAATGTTATATCAGAAGATAAATATGACGGTTCAAATGTAGAACTCAGAATTAAGGAGCAAACATATATTTCATTGATGGCTTCACACAATTCAAATGACGATTATGAGGTTAGTAACTCTGAATCAAATGATACTTTCATATAATGAGTTACATAACGCCTTATGTGAATTACATGAAGAATTTATTAGACTCTCTAAAGTGTGCATAAATCAGAAAAACACTATAGAACTTCTTGAGAGTCAAAATAAAATTCTACAAAAAGATTTGGATGCTTTAAAGTCCAAATCAAATGACAAGTACATTGATTGTTCAAAATGTGATACTCTTGAAACTAAAATTGTTTCATTAAATCAAGAAATGAATATATTCAAGAAGAGTACATATAAGTTGGACAATATTTTAAATACTCAAAAACATACCCATGACTGAAGAGGTCTAGGCTACACAATTAGTTAAAAAACTAATGGTATGATAAAGAGTACTTTTGTGAAAACTAAGAATGATTGTGGGCATAATACTTCTAAAGAAAATATTCATCAACATTCTATCTACAAGTCTAAACACAAGATACATATGCATCTACCCACTTATTCTTATTGTGATAAAATTGGTCACACACCTAACACTTGTCATGTTAGAAAATATGGTTTGTCATCTGGCCAATATAAATGGATAGACAAAGGTGCTAACCCCACAGGACCCAAATCACATTGGGTACCTAGAAAATATTTTTAATTTGTTTTGTAGGAGTGATTGAAAGCCATAAGCATTAATGTATTATCATGCCAACGACTGTTCAAAGCATACAACACATGGAGTTTCAAAATTATTATTTATTCAAGTAATGAAGGCCTTGTTACCTATGAAGTAATCATTGGTATGGGTAACGTTGTTATTTTTTAATCTAAGTGCTTGGTACGAACGTCTAACAAACTTTCTTATTGAAAAAGGTTTTATAAAAGGAAAGGTCGACACTATACTATTTATTAAGAAAATAAATCATCATACTCTTCTTGTTCAAATTTATGTAGATGATATTATTTTTGGTTCTACTAATAAAACCTTGTGTAGTTATTTTGGCAAAATGATGCAAGGGGAGTTTGAAATGTCTATGATAGGGAAGCTAAATTACTTCCTAGGATTAGAAGTCAAACAACTCAAGGATGTGAGTCAATCCAAATACTACAGAGACTTGCTAAAAAGATTTGAAATGGATGACTGCAAGCCAATCGCCACTACTATGGTTTCTGGCATATAAATTGATACAGATGAAATTGAAAAATGCATTGATATATCAAAGAATCGATATATGATCAATTCCCTACTTTATTTAAATATCAGTAGACCTGATATATGTTTAGTGTCTGCTTGTGTGCTCGATATAAATCTAAACCAAAAGAGTCACATTTAGTTGCTGTCAAAAGAATCATTAAATATCTAAAAGGTACAACTGATATTGGATTATGGTATCTAAAAGGAAGTATATGTGATTTGATTGGTTATTCAGATTCAGATATTACTGGATGCAAAACTGAGATAAAAAGTACAAGTGGTATTTGTCATATATTAGGTAATTCATTGGTCTCATAGTCATGCAAGAAACAAGCATATGTTGCTCTAAGTACTACTGAGGAAGAATACATAGCGACATGTAGTTGTTGTACCCAAGTGTTGTGGCTTAAACAACAATTGCAAGATTATGGCTTCGAATTAGGTTGCATACCCCTAAAATGTGACAATACTAGTGCTATAAATCTCACAAAGAATCCAGTAATGCATTCAAGAACCAAACACATGGATATAGTACATCATTTCCTTAGGGACCATGTCCAAAAGAAAGATGTATCTGTAGAATTTGTTAATACTCATGATCAACTAGCATATATATTCACTAAACCATTGGCAAAAGAACTGTTCTATAAATTTAGATTTGAATTAGGCATACTTGATGAAGTGTACTTATCTTAAATGTTTATTCTTGACTATATGTGTGCTTCATTATACTTATAATTTGCCTACTTGTATTTGAAATTGTATAAATATTTTAAAAAATTTCAAATTATTGGATATGTAATAGATTACATGTAATGAGTAATCAATTACAAGGCATCAGGTATGCCTAAAAAAATCAAATTATGGGTTCAATAACCGATTACTCTGGAGAGTAACCGATTACATCATTGAGCAGAAAGCCTCAATAATCGATTACCCACCTGTGTAATTGATTACCTAAGGAGTCTGTTTGAAATCTCGGAATTATTTTATGTTAAGTAACCGATTACTCATTGTGAGCAATCGATTACTCTATTTAGTATTTAAGTTTCCCTCCTCATTTTTCAAGCACTTATTCTTCCTCCTCAAACCCGATCTTCCATGTTCAACCTAGAGTTCTCCTAAAACCTATTTTTATCCGATTTGTGTGATTTTGAGTCATTTTATATCACATTTTCAATTCTAAACACTTATATTCCATAGATTCTGTGTTTAGTGGCCCTAATAAAAATTACCCAAATCTCTCAAAACTCAAAACCTAACCTTCCAAAAACCGCAAATCGATGGCGTCATCATCAAGAGCTAAGAAGCAACGTATCGGTGTGTCCTAAAGAAAGCGAGGAGCTTCATCTTCTGAGGCTCATCCTTTGGACTTGGAACGTCTTCTTGCAAATGATTTTCAATGCAAAACATTCTAAGAGCATTTATTTGGATGCTCCATTTTCGCTCCTAAGTACGGTAATGTCAGTAACTTTGAATTTGAAAATTTTCATTTCCCTACTCTTCTAAGGCCACAAGATCTTTTTTATTTCTGTGAGGAATCAAAAGCCTATTATCCTGAACTTGTTAAAGTGTTTTATTGCAACTTGAACTTTAGCAAAAATTGTCTTACATCCTATGTGAAAGGAAAAGAAATTGTTTTGGATATTAAGACCTTTAGTTCAATTTGCTGTAACATACCTTTTCAAGGAAGATTCAAATATTCGGTCTTGCATGCGATTGGGATAACTATGATAGAAAAGAGTTCTAGTACTCTATGTGTAGATTCTCTAAGAGGGAAATTGAAATGCGTAAGCAAATTGCGCTAGGTGAAACTGTAAAGAGTATAGATATTATTGTTGTAGGAAATCCCACTCTCCAAGATCGCTTGCTTCATTACTTTTTGAGTAATGTCATTCTTCCAAAATATTCAAATCATTCTCAAATAAATGACATGGAACTGCAATTGATGTATGCTCTTGAGCATAACCTTTCAATCAATTGGGTTAACACAGTAATGAAACATGTGTGGTCTGTTCGAGAATCCCATAGCCCTCTTCCTTATGCAATCTTCATAACCAACATTCTTGAACATTTTGGTGTATCCACTTCTGGTGAATCCAAAGTCATACTTGATGCACGAGATAGCAAGATTGATGTGGATGTGATCCTTAAAATGGGCTTCTTTCGATATCCCATTGATAGACTATACAAGCATCAAAGTGATAGACAGGCTACACCTGCTGATCCTAATGTAAATGCCTCTCCCAACTCTATTGAACAACAAACTTCTGAGTTTCATGCTGAGTCTTCTTCATCTATTCCCATCCCTACTAACCAGATAATTATGGATGAGTTATTCTCTCTTCGAGGCTACATCTCTAATCGGATGGATGCTCTTGACGCTCAGAATCAACAAGTCCACTTCGAGCTTCAACGCCTTTCTTATAAGATCAATAGCATGGACCTTGATGATGATAGCACTAAACCTGAATCTTAGATCTATGTTTGTCTAGGAAATTATGTTTGTAATGTTGCATGTTTTTGGACAATTTGCTGTTAATTGTATGATATATATATATATATATATATATATATATCTATATTGTGTAGGACTCTTGACTTTTCTTCTTTTTGATGAAGTCAAAAGGGGGAGAAAAGTTGGGAGAGTGTATTTTTCTGCATAAAACATTTCAGGCACATAACTCCAAATCAAAGGGGGAGCATACTCAAGACAAGTCAAGAATATAACAAAGTATGTTACTCTCAGAAAATTACACTGTCAAGAAGATATTGGTTGGTCATCATCAAAAAGGGGGAGATTGTGAAGAAGATTTGGCTCCTGACCTTGGCAAGGTTTCGATGAAGACACCAATATCACATAAAAGAAGAAAAGGAAGAATACTTATGGAGACAATGAAGACAAAGCTTCAAGAAAATAAAATATAAGTCTTTAGGTACTTCTATCCTTACACTCTAATTTATACACTTAGTAATAATGCTCAAAAGTATTTTAAAAAGAAAAATGATAAACACAAGTATAAATGAAAACAATTTTCAAAATACTATGTAATAGGTTACTAGATCTAAGTAACAGGTTACTTGACTAAGTAACAGGTTACCAGAACTAAGTAATAGGTTATATGACTGAGAAACGATTTCTCCAACAAAAATTGATCAGAGTGATCGATTACACCATGTGGGTAACCGATTACACAACACGGTAAATAATTACCCAGTTGGATAGAACAGTTGGGTAATCAATTACACCATTTGAGTAATCGATTATAGGCTGTGAAAATTAATTTCAGACTTGTTGGGTAATCGATTACATCGATTACTTCTTAGGCTTGTCCTTCCACCCTGAAGATTGGAATTTTGTGTTGGAAGAGTATCTGGTTTTCCTCCTTCGTAGTTGTTGCCTTCTTGGGCTTGTCCTTCCACCCTGAAGATTGGAATTTTGTGTTGGAAGAGTATCTGGTTTTCCTCCTTCGTAGTTGTTGCTCTACCTTCATGGCTTGTTGGATCAGATCCTCTAACTAACTTCACATATGGTTATAACTCCACTACATCATGAATCTCATGGTTCAGTCCATGAAGAAACCGTGCCATAGTGGCTTCATGGTCCTCATGAAAATTGGACCTCAAAAGAGATAACTCCATCTCCTTGTAGTACTCATCCACTGATTTGTTTTTTGATAGGATGCCGGAACAAACCTCTTTCTCATCATAATTTTCATCTCATCTCAATAATCCACTAGTTCAGCACCACACCTCCTTCTCTCTTTCTGAAACTGGTCCCACCATACCATGGCATACTCCTTGAATTCCACGGTTGCCACCTTGACCTTTTTCACATCAGAGTAATTATGGCAGCCAAAAACCTGCTCCATTTTCAACTCCCATTCTAGGTAGGCTTCAGGATTATTCATCCCCATGAAGGTAGGGACTTTAATATTGACCCCATCCATTCGATCATCCATCCTCCTCTCCCTATGACCACCATCATCATTCCTCCTTTCCCTCCGCCTCCTTCTCCTTTCTAGTTCAGAATCACTCGAACCACTATTGTGTTGCCTTCTATTTTGTTGAACTTGTATCTCCTCCAATTGTTGTTGGAGTGCTCGGAATTGTGTACTCATTGCATCAATTGCTTGCATATAGGCCGTGATCCTAGGGGACTTGGCCTCA
>NW_017727794.1:34970-35718 GCF_001865875.1 Lupinus angustifolius | reverse complement strand
ACCACTTGATGTGAATCCAATTGAGAGGATTCAGAATTTTGTTTTGATCGTTCTTGAATGTAAGTCTTTTGAGAAGAATATGGAATTTTTGCACCTTGAAGCTGTTATATTTTTGATTGGTTTTTGTTTTGGATTTTTGTTTGGCCGTGGGATATGATTATGTGGTTTGGTTTTTTTTTGTTGTTTGTGGTGAGTGTTTGGCCGTGGGTTTTGGGATGAAGGTTGGGTGAATTTGTGGATTGTTTAAAGAAATTGTGTATGGGTATTTGTTGATGGTTATATGTGAAGAGATTGTTTTGGTCGTGTATGGTTTATGGTTAAAGTTGATAGTTTATGGTTAAAGTTGATAGAAGAAGATGGATTAGATAGGAAGATGAAGGCGCCACAAGCTTGATTGCTTGATAAGCCTAATGTATTTCGCCACAAGGAAGAGAACCTTGATAAGAAAGGGCCTTGGTTTAACCAAGAAACTAGGAGAAACTCAACTAGCAATGGATTATTTTCCAAATAAAATTCAAGTTATTTTATTCAATATCAAAGCCAAGTACAAATAGCCATGGAATTTTCGGCCAAGCTATGTGCATAAAGAGTAGAAAAGTACATTGAATATTCTCCTAACTCTTTTTCCCCATGTGTTTTCGGTTTGGGAGGGAATTTGAATTGCAAGGTGTATTGATTGCTTTCCTTAATCTAATTCCCATTTGCTCTTTTTGGTTGAGGTGGAAATTTGAATTTGAAAATTATTCTC
>NW_017727794.1:33098-34870 GCF_001865875.1 Lupinus angustifolius | reverse complement strand
TGCCTCGTGTAAAAGGAGAATATCTCCTTGATGATTATGCTCACTCATAGTAATTGTGAATAAGGAAGGTAATGATGGATTCCAATTTGAGTTAAATGCTTTGGAGTAAATAAGGAAACAATTAATTTGCCTTCCTTGGTTTCCTTGTGGTTTGCCTCGTGTGAGTAGAGGGATTCTCTATGATGATCACACCCAACACATGCTTAATTTGAATAAGGAAGGTCTTGATGAGCTCTTATTCTGATTTGAATCTTTAAGGAAAGTTTTGCCTTGGTCCTTGATTCTTATTCACAAGCCTCATTGATTAGAAATAGATGGAATTTGTTTATTTCTCTTGATTGTTTCCATATAGGGATCTTCCACACGTGCTCTTCAAATTAGGAGAGGATTCTTTGAGATCTTATGGCCTTTTATGGCCTTTAAGGGTGATCTCACGACTTGGCTCACTAAGGAAAGTGTTCCCTTGCTTGTACTTGGATTACATGGTTCTTAATGAAATTTATTACAACTATAAGTTCAAGTATAATGCAAATAGTAATTGTTCTTCCAAATAAGTTAGGAAAATAATTCCTAGACTACATGTGGGTATGATAATCCCCACTTATGAAATGGGACTCCCACATGTCTCAAGTGTTCCCTTCTTGGCCGTGGCCAACTTGGGTTACTTCTATAAAAATGGTGCATGTATGGGCCTGATTTCCTTGCTGGGCTTTGTTGACTTGATCACTTCTTCCACTAATAGGTTGAGAGTTTGGTGTGCTTTCTTGGTTCTGGACTGGGTCATGGGCCCTCCTAGCCCACTTAGCTCTTCCTTATTGATGGGCCTTGGTGGATTCATATCAGGTATCCATCAGATCTACGGGTACCCACAAATTAAAAAAAACATTACAAATAATTGCAAGTAATTTATATAATTGTGTGTTTGTTCAATTAACTAAATATTTGATTATACATATAAATTAACAACATCATATCACTACTTAACAATTATTCGCAGGTCCAAAAACATGGACCCAGACCCAACCTGTTGTAGGTATTTTTTGTGGGTACCCACGAGTCCGGGTCCCCATAGCCATCCCTACCCGGTGGTTGGTAGGAAGGGTCCTAAAATATCCATGTCCCATCTGCATAACGACAAAGGGGACATAGTGATAGTCAATTCTTAAGGTGGAGCCTTGTGAAGGTCGGCAAACAATTAGTATGGTATGCACTTTTTGGTCAACTCAGAGGTGTCCTTCTCCATGGTTGTAACACCGCGAATTTTACGAGTTTGAATTATAAGATTTTACTAATATTTTCATTAATTATATATTCGAAGATGAATTTCTGGGAATTTTCGGTGAATAATTAGACAAAACTCTAGTTGAGTTTTATTCTTAAAATTGTATTTCCGATTTTGTGGTAAATTTTGGTAATTTTTGGAGACAGTCGGTTCTGGACCACTGTCGGGGCCGAAATCCGCCCGGTACGGCTCAAAAAGCGTTTTATTGAGTTTTGTAACTCGGAATCGAATTCCGATCACGCCGTTGGATTCGTAATTTAATTTCGAGTCAAAATAGACCCTGATTAAACTCATACCTATTTTCTAAATATTTTTCACTCGGAATGCCGAAATCCGAAATTCTAATTGGATATTAGGATCGGGTGATTTAAAATACCCGATCGAGTATTGGCTGATAATAATCGGGCATGGGTATCACACGTATTCGCGAGGTGATCATTTCACATTGGGATGAGAGATTTGACTTCCATAAAGCAAATCTCCCATCACT
>NW_017727794.1:31787-32998 GCF_001865875.1 Lupinus angustifolius | reverse complement strand
GAATATGACACCCGGATCTCCTAAACCATCTCAAAGGTTTTGGAGTTAAATTGGGTTTTAAGAAACCCAAGAGTTTGTATGTTTGAATGCTTTTGAATATATATGATTGTTGATGAAATGTGTTGAATATTGTATATGAATGTTGTTGGAAAATTTTCTGAGTGCAGGTGGTTGAAAAACCATGTTTAAATGTGTCTTGGTTGTCGAAAATGGCAAAAATTAGCATTATGTCCAAATCCCAGTAGTCTGGGCGAACGAGGTGTCACCGGGGCGAGCCCGGGCGACCAAAAACCCGAATGGGCGAAAAAAAAATTCAGGATTTGCGCCTGGGCAAACGAGGTGTCGCCGGGGCGAGGCCGAGCGACCGAAAGTCCGCTCGGGCGAGCAAAAACCCGATTGGGCGAAAAACAAATTTCCAGGATTTTCGCCTGGGCGAACGATGTATCGCCAGGGCGAGGCCATGCGACCGAAAGTCCGCTCGGGCGAGCAAAAACTCGATTGGGCGAAAAAAAAAATCCAGAATTTTAATGAGTTTATGGAAACCTCTCGCTTGGGCGATAATACTTTCGCCTAGGCGAGGAAAGATTCAGTCTATTTGAGATTTAAAGGCGAATTGTCGCTTGGGCGACTAGTCCCCACTTGGGCGAGGGACAGTGTGGAAAGATTGAAATAAGATGAGGTTTTGAACAATGCGACGAACCCGGGTAGGGTGTGGTGGTATAAAGTTGTGGAATGAGATCATGTCTTAAATGGTATAAAGATGATGTTGTGAAAGTATTGCTTGTGTTTATGCCTTGTTGGGCAAGTATCCGACTTGAGGTCGTGAACTAGGGGGTACCCTAGTAAGGAGACATGATATCACTGAACAACGATCGACCGACCGTAAAAGGCTTGGTCATGTGACCGCCCAGGAGTATTCGGTGATGGGTTGTTGTGATTGAGATGTTACCTGGAACATGTACGGTTGACGTACTATTGGGTCCCACGAGAAGCATTCCTTGTCGGGAGATGGCTTAAGGATGGGCCGATCATGTGTTTGATTAATACATTTGCATTTGATTCTGATTAAGAATGCATTGCATTGTGACCATGAAGTAGTGGAGAGGAAATAGACGGGACGACTTATAGCACCATGATGTAAGTAGGGACGTCACTGATTGGGCGGTGATTCGCCAACAATGTCTTGAGGGAGAGTCTGGGTGAGACGAGTC
>NW_017727794.1:31267-31687 GCF_001865875.1 Lupinus angustifolius | reverse complement strand
ATCACTTCACGATGTCCCCGGCGGGACAATGGGTCAGTGATGGGCACCGATACACTTACACAGGCCCCTGCGGTCTGTCGTTGCACATGGAGTGCAACGGGTCATCGATGATGATCCCCCACCCCGACGCTTACATTGACGCTTCTTTCACATTACCGCCAGCGGGTATGATGCCTCCAGATATTGGACCTCGACACCCGCCAGTTAGGAGTGACAGCGCTGGTTCCTCCCACAGTCATAGGACGTGGGAGGATTGTTTGGATGCTCCGTCATCCTGCAGAGCCCAGAGGAGCCGGGTTCTTGGAGGGGGTCCTTGCAAGAAGACTCCAAGTTTGAGGATGTCATCTCCACCAAATTATGCCGTTGGGTTGTGGCATAACGAAGTGGAGGAAGAAGAGGAGGACGACGAGGTCCTTGAGC
>NW_017727794.1:30022-31167 GCF_001865875.1 Lupinus angustifolius | reverse complement strand
TTCGGTGGAGGTGATTGACCTCGTGTCGGACTCAGAAGAGGAGGAGGACCCGAGTGAGGGGTCCAGCATTCCTGGAATCTTCTGAGTCGGCTGGTGGCCCAGTAGATGTTCTTTTGTTTGTTTTGATGGGGGCTGTGTATCTGGTGATTTTGTATATGTAGTGGCGATGTAGTTTCCGCCTTCATTGAACTAATCTGTAGGATCTGATTATGACTTAACTGATTATATGCATTACTTTATTCAGGAAATTGTGAATCAGGTTAAGTTATCCTTTGATAACGATAAGTTGATTTTCCGCATTCGAGTTACTTAAAGTGATGTCCCGGAAAAAGGAAGGTTTTAAAAAGGAAACAATTTTATACAATGTCTTTATTTAAAAAAAAAAAATTTTACCCATTTTTCCGCAATATTTTTTAGAAGTATTTTTCGGGGCGTTACAACAGGCTTTCTTGTTTGACTTTGAGTGGTAGTTGTTTGTTTGAGTATGATTATTTGATTGTCGTTGGAGTTGAACGATGGAGTGTTGGTGTGAAAAGTATCTCACCTAATTTATTTGTGTGGTTAATAAGATGGCTGGAAGAGGAACCGCAAACCTGGACTTCATGGCGGCGATGACCGCGGCAATCCAAGGTGTAAATGCTAATTTACACCAGCTGAATCAGCAACAGCATCAGGCTCAGTCGTCTCAAGGGTCGACTCAGTATAAGGGGCTGGACGAGTTCTGTCGTCGTCAACCCCCAAGATTTGAAGGAGGATTTGCACCTGAGGCTGCAAATGAATGGATCCAAGAGTTGGAGAAAATCTTCCGGGCACTCATGTGTACCGATGAACAGAAGGTTACCTATGCTACTTACATGCTGAGTAAGGAAGCAGATAACTGGTGGGAGTTCACCAGGAGGCAGATGGTGCATGAGCACTAGGTGGTCAGCTGGACCACATTCAAGGACAAGTTTCTGCAGTAGTATTTCCTTCTTGATATGAAGACGAAGAAGGACATGGAATTCCTGAAGCTTCAACGGGGCAGTTTGTCGGTGGGAGAGTATGCCGCCAAGTTCGAGGAATTGGCAAGGTATGCCCCACATTACAATGAGATTGGGAACGAGAGGTCGAAGTGCGCTAAGTTCGAGGATGGACTTAAGCCCGAC
>NW_017727794.1:29011-29922 GCF_001865875.1 Lupinus angustifolius | reverse complement strand
TTCACCAACAGATACCACACTTTGCAACTCTGGTCAACAAATGCAGGCTCTACGAGGAGAGCGTCAGAGCGAGGAATGCGACACTGAAAAGTGTGGTATCACCTCCAACATTTGTTAGTCCACAAAGGAGTGGTGGACAGGGGTTTGGAAGGGGAAGACCCTTCAACCGCAATCAAAGGTCTGCTGCGTCTTCTTCAGGAAGTCATCAGAGGAGCTTTCATCCTTAGAACAACCGAGGCTTCAGACCGGGAAACAACAACAACAACAGCAATAACCGCAACAACAGCCACAACAACAACAACAACGGCCGAATGAGTTCGTCTGTTGGAAACTACAATCAGACTACGACACCAGTGTGTCCCAAGTGCAAGGGAAGGCACGTTGGTAACACTTGTGTGACTTGTTTTCATTGCAATGAGGTAGGGCACTACAAGACGTCATGCCCAAAGCTAAAAAGGGAAGCAGTAAACTCAGTGCATGCGGCACGACCCATGGCTCAGGGCAGAGTGTTCACGATGAGCGGGGCAGAGATCGGGGCTAACAAAGATCTCATTCAAGGTACCTGCAACATTAACGAGATTCCTTTATCTGTACTGTTTGATTCGGGTGCGACCCATTCCTTTACTGCAATTGATGTTGTCAACCATTTAGCTTTACCTGTCGTGTCGTTACCTTATGATTTGCTTGTAACCACACCCACTAGTGAACCGGTCATTGTGTCAACAGTGTGTTCCCAATGTCCGATAACTTTAGAAAACTGAGTATTTTTGGTGGACCTGATATGTCTACCCTTATCCTAGTTAGATATCATTTTAGGGATGGACTGGTTATCTAAAAATCATGTTTTGTTGAACTGTTTTAGTAAGACCGTAGTGTTTAGCGAACCTATAGAAACCAGTAAACCCAACTAT
>NW_017727794.1:28420-28911 GCF_001865875.1 Lupinus angustifolius | reverse complement strand
GTTCAAGTTGGACCTAAGAGTTTGATTTGTGGCATGCTCACCATAACGAATGAGTTCATGGAACAATTGAAAGGTTTACAAGAATTGGACCCAGAACTGCAAGAGAAGAAAAGCCTGCTGGTTGAAGGAAAAGCCCCAGAATTTCAGATTGGGACAGATGGAGTACTCAAGTGCAAAAATAGAATTTGCATGCCAATAGACCCTGATTTGAGGATGGCAATATTGGACGAAGCACACTGGAGCAAGTTGAGTATTCACCCGGGAACTACCAAGATGTATCAAGATTTGAAGAAAATGTTCTGGTGGTCAGGGATGAAGAAAGAAGTAGCCGAGTATGTTTCCCGTTGCTTGACATGCCAGAAAGCGAAGATTGAACACAAGCGACCTGGTGGAGAACTACAACCATTGGATATTCCGGTTTGGAAATGGGACAGCATTTCGATGGACTTCGTGAGCGGATTTCCAAAGACTCAGAAGGGTTACGATGCTGT
>NW_017727794.1:27887-28320 GCF_001865875.1 Lupinus angustifolius | reverse complement strand
ATGAAAAAGGATGGTCGATAACATGTGATGTTGGACCGGATGGATGAAATGGATGTATGATCATGATGGTAAAAAGAGAAATGATTTTAAGTATCTTAGTAACGATTTTAGAAACATCGGAAACTAACGGATTTTTATTGTGGTAGTTACGAAGATTTCGGTGTTCGAACCTTGAAACCAAACCAACCGTAGTTGACAAGTAAAAGCACGCTTCATTAAGGTGAGAGAGAACACATCGTGATATAGTGGTGTCCGAATATGACACCCGGATCTCCTAAACCATCTCAAAGGTTTTGGAGTTAACTTGGTTTTTTTTAAGAAACCCCATATTTTTATGTTTGGATGCTTTTTTTTTAAGATATATGTTTGTTGAGGAAATGAATTGAATATTGTATGTGAGAGAGAACACATCGTGATATAGTGGTGTCCGAAT
>NW_017727794.1:27205-27787 GCF_001865875.1 Lupinus angustifolius | reverse complement strand
TGAGTGCAGGTGTTTGAAAAACCATGTTTAAATGTGTTTCGGTTGTTGAAACGGGCAAAAGTTGGTATTCTGTCCAAGTCCTTGTCGCTTGGGCGAGAAACTCTCGCCTGGGCGAGCACAGTCTCGCTTGGGCGATGGGAAGTTTTTGGTTCTGGAACTCCTCGCCCGAGCGACCAATCCTCGCTTGGGCGAGCTAATGCCTCGCCCGGGCGAGCAAGGGTCCCGCTTAAGCGAAAAAGCCCAGGATTTCGATGAAATTCTGGAACTTTATCGGCCGGGCGAGCAAAAGTTTCGCTTCGGCGAAAAAAAAAATTTCAGGATTTTAATGATGTCTCGCTTGGGCGAGGAAGGCTTAAGTTTAATTGAAATTTAAAGATGAATTGTCACTTGGGCGAGAGTGCCTCGCTTGAGCGAGAGTGCCTCGCTTGAGCGAGAGATGCCCAGTTTTAAATTGGTATTGTTGATTGAATTTTCGCTTGGGCGAGAGACAGTAATTGTGTTTGACTATTTGGATTGATTGGTTGAGTATGTAATAACCCTAGTATGGGTATGTAATATAAACTACTTTGGTATAATACCGTA
>NW_017727794.1:26626-27105 GCF_001865875.1 Lupinus angustifolius | reverse complement strand
GTTGGAATTAAATAGTCAAACTCGGAAATTAATTTTAAAGAAAGTAATCCGAGAAGGATGTATGATTTAGGGCGATGCCCAGAAAAGGATACGTGATACCACGGAGCGAGATCGTCTGACCGTAAGTGGCTTGGTCTGGGACCGTCCAGGGTGATTCAGCGATGGTCGTAGTGGTAGGGACGTTACCCTTTGAATTATGATGTGAATTGGGGCACTGCCCAGAAGGGAACCCAAGATACCACGTAGCGAGATCGACTGACCGTAAGAGGCTTGGTCTAGGACCGTCCAGGGTATTCAGCGATAGTCGTAGTGGTGGGATGTATTTCCTTTATATTACGTGTTAACGTAAGATCGGGACCCACAAGAAGCATTCCTGAGGGAGATGACTTAAGGTGGGCCGAGCATGGTAAATAATGATTAAAAGATTTAATCATCTAACTGCGGTTAGTGTTCATATGCATATGATTAATAATGGAGTA
>NW_017727794.1:26276-26526 GCF_001865875.1 Lupinus angustifolius | reverse complement strand
GTTATTTAATTATAGTCATGACATATTGTCGATGAATGATATATTCATAAATGGTGAATTATGATATTAATGGGAATAGGTGTTGTTTACATTACATCGGTTGATTAAATAATTGTTTATGAGAACAATTGATGAGTCTGGTTATATTACTCATGTGAATTAGATAATTGTTTATGAGAACAATTGATAAGTTGGTTATATTACTCATGTAAATTGGATAGTTGTTTACGAGAACAACCGATGAGTTATA
>NW_017727794.1:24432-26176 GCF_001865875.1 Lupinus angustifolius | reverse complement strand
ATTTATGTTCATTAGATGTCTTACTCTCTCTATTTCTCTTCTTTTCTATTGTTTGCTTTTCGGACGTGTGCTCGTCAGGTAGACAGCGTTGCTCGGATTTGGAGCTACCCGTCCATGATGTTTCAGGAGGGGGCATGAGGAATTGAGGAAGAAGCAGTACCTTAGCTTCGGAGTTAGCCACTAGGAGTTGCTTATCATTTTTGTGGCCTTTGAAAACAAGGACGGCTTCAGCTTGTTCATGTCTTTGTTTAGTGTCTGTTGGCGATGATTAGTATTTCCGCCCTTTCTTTTTGGATTTTGTATATGTTAGTGGCGATGTAGTTTCCGCCTTTGTTGACTAAGTTTGTATGAACTAAAGATGACTTAACCGTTTATATGAATTGTGTTATTCAGGAAATTGTGAATCAGGTTAAGTTATCATTCGATAACGATAAGTTGATTTTCCACATTTGAGTTACTTAAAGTGATGTCCCGGAAAAGGAAGGTTTTAAAAGGAAACAATTTTACCTCACCATTTCAAAAGAAAAAAATTTACCCACTTTTCCGCTATGTTTTTTAGAAATATTTTTTCGGGGCGTTACAGGAATACATTGCCGCTGGTGTGTGTTGCGCTCAAATCCTTTGGATGAAGCAAGAACTTAAGGACTGTGGTCTTAAACTAGAAAAGATCCCCATTAAATGCGATAATACAAGTGCCATAAACCTATCCAAGAATCCCGTTTTGCATTCTAGAACCAAGCATATATAAATTAGACATCATTTCTTACGTGATCATGTACAAAAAGGTGACGCCTTCCACGGGATACTTTCTATGTTCTAAGGAGAGAACTTGGCATTCTTGATGAACAATATCTTGATTAAAACTGTCTAGATGTTTAGTTTATGTCTTGCCTCTATGTTTATTAGTCTCTTGATTTAAATGAAATATGTTAAAATGCAAAATGATATCTCATGATAACTTCTTTTCTTGTGATTACATATATTTAGATTAATCTATTTAGAACGCATGCCTAAGTCCCAAAAAGTTGAAACCGTTCTGCTTGTTCAATATTTTTTTTGTGTTTAATCGATTAAGTATTAGTGTTAATCGATTACCTGGGCTTCATTTTTGAAAAATCATTTTTTGTATGATTTTAATCGATTAAAAAGGCCCATTAATCGATTAAAACCAGTAGTTTAAGTGCAGACAACACTTCGGTTTCACGCTTTTTCGGCATGTTTCTCCATTTCCTCTTGCTTTTGAGTCTCTGTAACTGTGATACAACTGACCCAAGTGCATTAATCTAGATAAACCTCACCCCTAAACCTCTCTAATCTCCTAGAAATCTCCAATTTCATCCATATTTCACTTCAATCCCATTTTCCCCAAATCAAAACCGTAGGTTAGGTTTGCCACATTCCTTCTCTGATTGGTCCAACGTCAATTCAGTTTCTGCATAACAATGGAGCAAAGTCGCCCAAAAAGGTTCAAAAATCCTGCCAATCATGGAAGAAGACCGGAAGCTGGCTCATCCTCCACTCGGGACCGTGGTGACCCATTCTACTCGCTCATTCTGCAAGAGACCCGTTTGGCTAAGTTTCAAGGACGAAAACCCACGTATGTAAGGTATTTTGATCTAACCTGGATGGCGAAACATAATTTCAGTTTCCCGCATGATATAGAGGCTCAGGGAGCCGTTAAATTTCTGGAATTAAAGGGACAAGTTTACCCTGCTCTAGTTAGGGAATTTTATGCAAATTTCAT
>NW_017727794.1:23776-24332 GCF_001865875.1 Lupinus angustifolius | reverse complement strand
GCTGCATTATATCATCGCTTATATTCTGGTGCAGAGGAACACAAATCATGCACAGCCCACTGTGAATGACTTGTGTTTCATGTACGATGTTAAGAATAATGTGATGATTAACTGGCTTGAGGAAATATTAAAGATATGAATAGTGTTTCTCTGTCGCAGTCAAAGCTGCTTCCCTAAAGTATCTTTATCTCACGGATTGTGGATTATTTGTATATTGACGTTTCTGACACTATTATTGTTCAGTATACTGATAAGGATCATCTGGTTGGTGAGAGTATGATTCATAAGATGGCTATCTACAAGTACGGTACTACTTGGCAATACTAGGAGGACTATACTACTATTGATCTGGAGCTGTCCAGTAATGATGATCAGGGTGGCATGGGTGATCAGAATGCTACTAATATGGGGGAGCCCTCTAGGACAGCATCACAGGATTCTGTTTTTGGTATGGCTCAAATGGAGGCTATGGAGCAAAGGCTCCACAACCGCATGGATCTTCACTTTCAAGGGTTGAAGGACTCGTACTTTGCTGGTATGGAACAGTACGAAGAAC
>NW_017727794.1:23106-23676 GCF_001865875.1 Lupinus angustifolius | reverse complement strand
GAATGCACTATTTTGTTCTGAATTTCAGAAGTTGTCTATGCTGATCAGGGGTGACCAGAATGTTGCTATTCCTGATGATGAGATTGATCTTCCTCCACCTCAACCATAGTTTAGAAGACTTTAGACCTAGGATATCTTACCCTTAGGTTTATTTCTTCTTTATTGCACTTTATGGACTCAGTTGTTGTTACTGTTTCAAGACTTATTTGTGCTTTTTCTGTCTCTGTTTGACATTTTATGGTTTGTATGGTTGCTGGATATTTTTACTCTCTATGCTATGTTTTTAATTTTGCTGTTAATTATGTCAAAATGCTTATTTGGTTATTTGAGTGGTTCTTGATCATATGAGATTTTCTGGTGCATAAATTAAGCTGGTTATTGCACTATATTGCTTATTATGCTTATTGCTATTTGATATGGTAAATCTTGTAAGCCGTTCAGTCTACCTATTAGTTATTTTATTGTCTAAGCAAGAGCATTTGTTCAAGCCACCGAAAATAAAACAGGTTAATAGTAAAATCCCAAATTAATTCATTAACTTCATTTTATGTTTAACTACATATCTCTGTC
>NW_017727794.1:21210-23006 GCF_001865875.1 Lupinus angustifolius | reverse complement strand
TTCATGCATAATATATATACATGTTATCTGTGCATCTTAGGCATAAACTTAGTATTGAATATGTATAAGTTAAGTGCATAACGTATTTGAGTTTTNCTAATAACTGCTCAAATGGATTCTGGATCATCGACGGTTGGAATCTTCGAACCACTGCAATCTTGAATTCTTCCCAATTTGGCCTCGGGATGCATTTTTCCCACCAATGGTACCAACTCAATGCTTTTCCTTCGAGTGCCATAACTGTGGCCTGCATTTTCTCCCCCTCTGTAAGTTCCTTCAACTGGAAGTACCTTATCAATTCCGGCGCGCTCTCGACGTTGGAAATCGTTTCTGCTCCCGAATTCCTCGCGTGTACCTCTACGGAATTTAGTTCAGTTCTGTTCCCCTTCGCGATTGTCAAATCCGTTACCAACTCGTCAGAATTCATTTTCTCCAAAATCGCCTTCCCTGAACTCTTCTTCTCGTAAAGCTTCTCTTCTCCGTCGATCTCCATTGCCACGGGAGTCGTCTCTACCACCGTAACTATCCCCACGCAACTCTGCTCCTTCGCGAAACTCCCTTCCACGACGAACTCCATTGTCACGAGCTTCATCTCTATTTCGCGCCTCACGCGTTAACTGGTCACTGTCTTTTCTCTCGTCACCATCACGACGTATTCCTCCATTCACAGAACTCGCGGCGTCGCTGCCGTTTTCGGCTTCTGCACTGAAAACATATCGGTCCATTTTCGCGGTCATTTCAGCCATTTGTTCCTCATGTTTCTTCACTAACGATTCGGCCAATTCTAATCTCATTCTCATATCTTCCCTTTCTTGTTCCCAATCCTCTCCGGAACGCGATATACTTCGAGTCTTCATGAGTTTTCAGAGCTACAACAGCGGTTTTGTAGGGCACCGGGATCGGTGCTCTGATACCAGTGATAACACCGACACAAAATTACAGGAAAGAAGAAGGAAATTTGACAATCGATTCAGAATCAATTCGATTCCGAATACTAATACCTCATATATTGCTTGAAGAATGGAGAAGATTACAAGATGAACCCTAATTGATTCCCCGAATCAATTGCACGTTACAAGATTAATTCCCTGAATTAATCCCTCTCCTCTACTCAATTCTCAAAAGTTGATTACAATATCCCCCTAACACCTATTTATACATTCTGCTCCCTAAACACCTAACACCTACACTGCTTCAGCAGTTACACACTGTTTCAGCAACTAAAATGGCCACGTCACTCTGCCACGTGGCCTCCTATGATACACCCTAGTCATGGGTGGTCTCCCCCTCATCCTATCACTCATCTTGATTTTGCACTCTCATGCAAAGTGGCCCCATTTTCTACAGTTAAAGCATTAGATTTTGCTTTTGTCCCTCCTTTTCTTTCCAATGAACTTATGTGTTCCCTTCTTAACATTTCCTGACTCAACGTCGTGATTTAGGTTAGTTGAGTTGCTCCTTGGAAACCCTCTTCGAGAATGGTTTAATTTTCTTCCTCGTTCTTCTTTTCTGTATGCCACTAGCCATTGTCATTGTTGTATTTGTCAAAGTGCTCAAAGTTATTTTTCTTCTTGAACTAAGCACATAGAGCTTGTTGAGATTGCCTATTTTTTAACCACTCTAGAAATCTCTGCTCATGAGCTTCAAGTGAGCCTTGTAACTCATCAATCTTGAAATTTTCATGATCTTTAGATTCCTCAATTGCAATAACAACATGGTCAAACTTGGCAGAGAGTGTTCCAAGGATCTTTTCTACAACAGCTTCTTCATGTATTTTCTCTCCATAACTCCTCATT
>NW_017727794.1:16072-21110 GCF_001865875.1 Lupinus angustifolius | reverse complement strand
CTCATCCTCATCCTATCCTCATCCTCATCCTTTCCTCTTCCTCATCCTGATCCTATCCTCATCCTCATCTTCATCCTCTTCCTAATCCTCATCCTCATCCTCATTTTCGTCCTCCTCTGATCTTGATCCTCATCCTCATTTTCGTCCTCCTCTGATCTTCATCCTCATCCTCATTTTCGTCCTCCTCTCATCTTCATCCTCGTCCTCATCCTCATCCAGATCCTCTTCCACATTCTCATCCTCATCCTCATCCTATCCTCATCCTCTACCTCATCCTCATCCTCATCCTATCCTCATCCTCATCCTCATCCTCATCCTAATCCTCCTCCTCTTCCTCATCCTCAACCTCATCCTCATCCTAATCCACTTCCTCATCCTCATCCTATTCTCATCCTCATCCTATCCTCATCCACGTCCTCATCCTATCCTCATCCTCATTCTCGTCCTCATCCTATCCTCATCCTCATACTCGTCCGATCCTCGTCCTCATCCTCATTCTACTGCTCAATCTATCCTCATCCTCATTATCGTCCTAATCCTATCCTCGTCCTCATCCTCGTCCTCATCCTATCCTCATCTCTCGTCCTCATCCTATCCTCATCTCTCGTCCTCATCCTATCCTCATCTCTCGTCCTCATCCTATCCTCATCTCTCGTCCTCATCCTATCCTCATCTCTCGTCCTCATCCTATCCTCATCTCTCGTCCTCATCCTATCCTCATCTCTCGTCCTCATCCTATCCTCATCTCTCGTCCTCATCCTATCCTCATCTCTCGTCCTCATCCTATCCTCATCTCTCGTCCTCATCCTATCCTCATCTCTCGTCCTCATCCTATCCTCATCTCTCGTCCTCATCCTATCCTCATCTCTCGTCCTCATCCTATCCTCATCTCTCGTCCTCATCCTATCCTCATCTCTCGTCCTCATCCTATCCTCATCTCTCGTCCTCATCCTATCCTCATCTCTCGTCCTCATCCTATCCTCATCTCTCGTCCTCATCCTATCCTCATCTCTCGTCCTCATCCTATCCTCATCTCTCGTCCTCATCCTATCCTCATCTCTCGTCCTCATCCTATCCTCATCTCTCGTCCTCATCCTATCCTCATCTCTCGTCCTCATCCTATCCTCATCTCTCGTCCTCATCCTATCCTCATCTCTCGTCCTCATCCTATCCTCATCTCTCGTCCTCATCCTATCCTCATCTCTCGTCCTCATCCTATCCTCATCTCTCGTCCTCATCCTATCCTCATCTCTCGTCCTCATCCTATCCTCATCTCTCGTCCTCATCCTATCCTCATCTCTCGTCCTCATCCTATCCTCATCTCTCGTCCTCATCCTATCCTCATCTCTCGTCCTCATCCTATCCTCATCTCTCGTCCTCATCCTATCCTCATCTCTCGTCCTCATCCTATCCTCATCTCTCGTCCTCATCCTATCCTCATCTCTCGTCCTCATCCTATCCTCATCTCTCGTCCTCATCCTATCCTCATCTCTCGTCCTCATCCTATCCTCATCTCTCGTCCTCATCCTATCCTCATCTCTCGTCCTCATCCTATCCTCATCTCTCGTCCTCATCCTATCCTCATCTCTCGTCCTCATCCTATCCTCATCTCTCGTCCTCATCCTATCCTCATCTCTCGTCCTCATCCTATCCTCATCTCTCGTCCTCATCCTATCCTCATCTCTCGTCCTCATCCTATCCTCATCTCTCGTCCTCATCCTATCCTCATCTCTCGTCCTCATCCTATCCTCATCTCTCGTCCTCATCCTATCCTCATCTCTCGTCCTCATCCTATCCTCATCTCTCGTCCTCATCCTATCCTCATCTCTCGTCCTCATCCTATCCTCATCTCTCGTCCTCATCCTATCCTCATCTCTCGTCCTCATCCTATCCTCATCTCTCGTCCTCATCCTATCCTCATCTCTCGTCCTCATCCTATCCTCATCTCTCGTCCTCATCCTATCCTCATCTCTCGTCCTCATCCTATCCTCATCTCTCGTCCTCATCCTATCCTCATCTCTCGTCCTCATCCTATCCTCATCTCTCGTCCTCATCCTATCCTCATCTCTCGTCCTCATCCTATCCTCATCTCTCGTCCTCATCCTATCCTCATCTCTCGTCCTCATCCTATCCTCATCTCTCGTCCTCATCCTATCCTCATCTCTCGTCCTCATCCTATCCTCATCTCTCGTCCTCATCCTATCCTCATCTCTCGTCCTCATCCTATCCTCATCTCTCGTCCTCATCCTATCCTCATCTCTCGTCCTCATCCTATCCTCATCTCTCGTCCTCATCCTATCCTCATCTCTCGTCCTCATCCTATCCTCATCTCTCGTCCTCATCCTATCCTCATCTCTCGTCCTCATCCTATCCTCATCTCTCGTCCTCATCCTATCCTCATCTCTCGTCCTCATCCTATCCTCATCTCTCGTCCTCATCCTATCCTCATCTCTCGTCCTCATCCTATCCTCATCTCTCGTCCTCATCCTATCCTCATCTCTCGTCCTCATCCTATCCTCATCTCTCGTCCTCATCCTATCCTCATCTCTCGTCCTCATCCTATCCTCATCTCTCGTCCTCATCCTATCCTCATCTCTCGTCCTCATCCTATCCTCATCTCTCGTCCTCATCCTATCCTCATCTCTCGTCCTCATCCTATCCTCATCTCTCGTCCTCATCCTATCCTCATCTCTCGTCCTCATCCTATCCTCATCTCTCGTCCTCATCCTATCCTCATCTCTCGTCCTCATCCTATCCTCATCTCTCGTCCTCATCCTATCCTCATCTCTCGTCCTCATCCTATCCTCATCTCTCGTCCTCATCCTATCCTCATCTCTCGTCCTCATCCTATCCTCATCTCTCGTCCTCATCCTATCCTCATCTCTCGTCCTCATCCTATCCTCATCTCTCGTCCTCATCCTATCCTCATCTCTCGTCCTCATCCTATCCTCATCTCTCGTCCTCATCCTATCCTCATCTCTCGTCCTCATCCTATCCTCATCTCTCGTCCTCATCCTATCCTCATCTCTCGTCCTCATCCTATCCTCATCTCTCGTCCTCATCCTATCCTCATCTCTCGTCCTCATCCTATCCTCATCTCTCGTCCTCATCCTATCCTCATCTCTCGTCCTCATCCTATCCTCATCTCTCGTCCTCATCCTATCCTCATCTCTCGTCCTCATCCTATCCTCATCTCTCGTCCTCATCCTATCCTCATCTCTCGTCCTCATCCTATCCTCATCTCTCGTCCTCATCCTATCCTCATCTCTCGTCCTCATCCTATCCTCATCTCTCGTCCTCATCCTATCCTCATCTCTCGTCCTCATCCTATCCTCATCTCTCGTCCTCATCCTATCCTCATCTCTCGTCCTCATCCTATCCTCATCTCTCGTCCTCATCCTATCCTCATCTCTCGTCCTCATCCTATCCTCATCTCTCGTCCTCATCCTATCCTCATCTCTCGTCCTCATCCTATCCTCATCTCTCGTCCTCATCCTATCCTCATCTCTCGTCCTCATCCTATCCTCATCTCTCGTCCTCATCCTATCCTCATCTCTCGTCCTCATCCTATCCTCATCTCTCGTCCTCATCCTATCCTCATCTCTCGTCCTCATCCTATCCTCATCTCTCGTCCTCATCCTATCCTCATCTCTCGTCCTCATCCTATCCTCATCTCTCGTCCTCATCCTATCCTCATCTCTCGTCCTCATCCTATCCTCATCTCTCGTCCTCATCCTATCCTCATCTCTCGTCCTCATCCTATCCTCATCTCTCGTCCTCATCCTATCCTCATCTCTCGTCCTCATCCTATCCTCATCTCTCGTCCTCATCCTATCCTCATCTCTCGTCCTCATCCTATCCTCATCTCTCGTCCTCATCCTATCCTCATCTCTCGTCCTCATCCTATCCTCATCTCTCGTCCTCATCCTATCCTCATCTCTCGTCCTCATCCTATCCTCATCTCTCGTCCTCATCCTATCCTCATCTCTCGTCCTCATCCTATCCTCATCTCTCGTCCTCATCCTATCCTCATCTCTCGTCCTCATCCTATCCTCATCCTCATCCTCATCCTCCTCCTCATCCTCCTCTTCATCCTATCCTCATTCGCATCCTCCTCCTATTCTCATCCTCATCCTCATCCTCCTCCTCATTCTCATTGTCATCCTCATCCTAGTCCTCATCCTCATCCTCATTCTCGTCCTCATCCTATCCTCATCTTATCCTCATTCTCGTTCTTTTCCTCATCCTATCCACATCCTCATGCTCGTCCTCATCTTATCATCATCCTCTTCCAAATCCTATCCTCATCATCATCCCCATCCTCATCCTCATCCTAATCCACTTCCTCATCCTCATCCTCATCCTATCCTCATCCTCATTCTCGTCCTCATTCTCGTCCTCATCCTATCCTCATCCTCCTCCTCCCTCATCCTCATCCTCTTCCTCATCCTCATCCTATCCTCATTCTCGTCCTCATCCTATCCTCGTCCTCATCCTCATCCTCTTCCTCATCCTCATCCTCATCGTCATCCTATCCTCGTCCTCATCCTATCCTCATCCTCATTCTCATCCTCATCCTCGTCCTCATCCTATCCTCATTCTCATTCTCCTCCTCATCATACCTCATCCTCATGTTCCTCCTCATCATACCTCATCCTCGTCCTTATCCTATCCTCATCGTCATCCTCATCCTCATTTTCGTCGTTATCCTATCCTCATCTTCATCCTCATCCTATCCTCATTCTCATGCTCTTCCTCATCCTATATCCTCCTCCTCATCCTATCCTCATCATATCTTCTTCCTCATCCTCATCCTATCCTTATTCTCATTCTTGTCCTCATCCTAACCTCATCCTTTTCCTCATCCTCATGCTGATCCTCTTACTCATCCTCATCCGAATTCTCAACCTTATCTTATCCTCATCCTCATCCTATCCTCTTCCTTATCCTCATCCTCTTCCTCATCCATGTCCTCCTCCTATCCTCATCCTCGTCCTCATCCACATCCTATCCTCATCCTCATTCTCTTCCTACTCCT
>NW_017727794.1:12903-15972 GCF_001865875.1 Lupinus angustifolius | reverse complement strand
AGAATAGGAAACTTACCCTTTTCATTCCATATCACTACGGAAGTCTAACCTTTAAAATGAAAATGTCAAACTTAAAAACAAAAATATGATATGAGTGAAAGTATAAATAATTTTTATTGTCCAACTATTGTTCATTATTTATAGATTAATAATTATTGACTATTACAATAAAAATAATCCATATGATTACTGAAACACTAATATAAGGTATTAAAAAACTATTGCACATATATTAAACTCTAAATAGGATAAGTTAAATCAACATTAACAATGTCGGGTAGTAGTGAGATTTATTTTTCCCTTTTTAATGAAATTGGTAAAAGTACTCACCATAAGAGTTGTCATTAATGTAGGCAACAATTAGTAAAAGGTTTATTCTGTAAGGGTTGTTTGACATGCCTAACAAAATTTCATAGGAAGAACATTACCTCCATAAATATGCTTACATGTAATACCAGTGAATATTATTTAATTAATTAATATAATTTTTAAAAATTATTTATTAATGGTATATCATTAAAATATTTTTAAACAAATATATTAGCATATTTATTGCGGTGACACTACTAACATGAATTTTTGTAAACTATTTATCCATATAACAAGTGTAATTTCACGGACGACATTTAAAAAATATTTTAGATAAACACACCACCACATTGTATGGGGTAAGAATGTAATTTTTATATACCATCAATATAAAGATTTATACTTTATAATACAATCAATATATCATCTATTATTCATTTATATTATCTTTTTAAGAGTCAATCATAATTAAAAATGAAGGTGAATAATAAACTGACAGTATATTGTTATCTGTGTATATAATTTTTCACATGCAATTATTGCTGATGTTTGCATTATCTTTTATATTTACAATTGGAATGCCAGTACCATTATAGGACTAAATTTTTTTATTTTCCATCATATATATGCAAGCAACAGATGGCCCACACAAAATTGCTCTAAATTTCATTAGGCCAATAGGTTCTACTGTTCTACAAGCTCAATATATCATTTCTTAAAACATATAGAAGTACTTTTCATGATTATAATATTTATGATCTAGAATAAATTGTTTACATATGGTATGAGAGCAAAATTCATTCTTCTTTGCCACTTAAGCATGTTGTGTAGAACACCAACAACAAAAGTCTTCCCCATTGGTAACAAAGAAAGGAGCAATAAACAAAGTATTGCTCATTCCTTTATCAACATTGTAAAAGATTTTTTTTATATGTGATTGTCGCGCCCCGATTTCTGGCTGCACGACTTTATTTAAAGTCCTCACTACATTTTAAGCCTAATTACATTGGGCTTTGGATTTTTTATATTCAGGTTCGGGCGTCGGTTACAATGTAAGGAAGGTATTAGCACCCCACTCACCCGCCTTAGGCGGTAGCCTTTACTAAAATATATTACTTTATTATTATTATTATTATTTATTATTTATAGTACCCTTTACTAAAATATATTACTTTATTATTATTATTATTATTATTTATTATTAAATTATCTGGTTAATTAATTAATTATTAAAAGGCAAAAAATTATCTATTTTTATTATTGTGTCTGAGAAGATTGACATTGGTCCTACGTATCCCTATTAAGGGAGTCAAGACTTACATAGTTATTTAAGTAGAAAAAGATTTGTTGATTGAGTGTATTTTAATTAAAGAAAATATATTTTTAGTCAAAAATATATATTTTGAAAGTTTTGTTTATTATTGAAAAATGTTTAAGAAAATGGAATTTATTTGGTTAATTAAGAAAATGGAATTTAATTGATTTTGAGATTTAATCGATTGAAAAGAAGCGACATAGCGCGACCTTTCGAAGATGATCTGAGAAGAAAGAGGCTTTCAAGGCGACCTTTCTTCATCGTTCTGTTCTAAATTTATTAACTAACTGGATTTAACATATGAAGTAATATTGATATCAAACACTCAAATAATACTAACATCACGCTCACTATAATATTACTTTGGAGAATAAATTACAACTAATTAATATGTTAGGTCTATGTTGTGTCTTGTATATCATCAACAATAACAAATATATGTTACTTGTGTAGCAACTAACTAATTTTTGTAATTAGATAAAAAATCACGAACAATAAAAATAGTTAGACTCTTTTAATATAACAAAAATAACCATCAATGAAATTATTTGATTTGATAAAATGTCTTTCTAGAACGTAAACTTTATAATAATGAAATAATTTTAGGAATTAATCAATGATGGAGAGAATGTCGTCTTGGAGGCTTTTTTCTTCTCAACTCATCTTCGAAAGGTTGCGCTACGCCGCTTCCTTTCATTCGATTAATTCCCAAAATCCAAACTAAACCATTTTCAAGTAAATTAACAACTAATCAAAACGTTTTTTTTTTCATAATACACTAAAATAAATATTTTCATTAATGAAATTTGTCAACAAACAAATGTTTTTTTACTAAAGAACTATGTAGCCTTGATTTCTTAACTAAAAGATGGATATGTAGGACCAATGTCAATCTTGTCAGACATAATAATAAAAATAAATAAATTTCTTCATTTTAATAATTAATTAATTAACCAGATAATTTAATAATAAAAAATATTAATAATAAAGTCATATATTTTAGTGAAGGGTACCGCCTAAGGTGGGCGTGTAGGGTTCTAATACATTCCCTACCTTGTAACCGACTCCCGTACCTGGAAACAAAAATCCAAAAGCCCAAAGTAATTGAGCTTAAACGAATTTTCTACATTTTTAACCATAAAATATAGTGGCGACTCAGCTGAAAATCGAAGCGCGGCACTAGTCAAAAGGTTTCATATATTCGATTATGTTAAAGCCTAAATTTTAATCAAGGGTATATTCACTTAAAATTAAGAGCATAGGGATACTTTTAAAACAATTTATTACATGCAAAAGTAATTATTGTTATAGAGAGTAATATTACTTGGTCGTATATCATCTCATACTCTCATGACTTGTGATACATCATGAACATCTTTAATTAAAATGTGTAATTTTGATGGTAGGTTAGATTCTGAGGTGTTTCATCTATGATATCAACCTCT
>NW_017727794.1:12547-12803 GCF_001865875.1 Lupinus angustifolius | reverse complement strand
CATCCTCATCCTATTCGACATCCTCATCCTATTCGACATCCTCATCCTATTCGACATCCTCCACCTCATCCTATCCTCGTCCTCATCCTATACTCATCCTCGTCCTCATCCTATCCTTATCCTCAGTCTCGTCGTCATCCTATCCTCATCCTCATCCTCATCCTATACTCATCCTCATCCTATCCTCATCCTCATCCTCTTCCTTAATCTCATCCTATGGTTATCTTCATTCTCGTCCTCATCCTATCCTCATCCT
>NW_017727794.1:10592-12447 GCF_001865875.1 Lupinus angustifolius | reverse complement strand
TTGTTTTTCATAACAAATTGTGTCTTATGTCATCATAAATTGTGTGACGTCTACCAATAAGGCATTGGTCTAGTTGTGTAAGCTCTACTGGATCCCAAGGTCGAGGGTTCGATTCTTGTGAGTGATACTTGTTGGGAGGGGCAACCACGAACCCCGAAAGGGATTAGTTCGCTACCCAAAAAAGTGAATGGATACCCTTAGTAGTACCCAAAATTGTGTAAGGTCTATTTTGTTTAAAATTTATAGTAAAAGTAATAAAATTAAATTCTTTTAATATACAATATATACATATTTTTATTTCGACCTCAAACTTAGTTTTTGACTCTCAATTTTGTTAAAATATTGACATATAAAATTAACATGGTTATATTTTTTAATAATGTTAGGGTCCAAAACTTTTTCCTGCACTCAACCTATAAGATGTCACGACTGACCTTGTTAATAACTTAAAAACTCTAGTAAGTGAAATATGTCAAATTAAAGTCAATTTATTTCTGGACAAATTTGAAGTCTGAGAAAAATTATAGTTAAAATGATTTGAAAGATTTAGAAATAAATGTTTCGTCAAAATATTTTTTATGATACATTTGTTTATGTATATTATATACTCATGTCTTTCTATAAAATTAAAATATAACGACATAAAGATGATATATATATATCATTACATATATAGCATATACTTATATCTTTTCTATAAACTAAAATGGACTATTCGCTCCATCGATTATAAAAAATATATAAATACATAAAAAGTGTTAAGGGATATGAATAAATAAGTATATGAATCAATTAAATATATAAAAGAAGTGATTTAGACAAATAATAATTACTGAATCATCTGTTGGATTTCAATCAAATAAGTATATGTTTTGACGGTATCATGAGAACTGCAGTGACAAAGAATATTTTCCAAGATTATAAGGTTGCAAGATATGGTATTATTATTTCTCATCTTTAATATGCGGATGACACACTATTTATTGGGATGAACTCGAGCATAATGTCATGGTTCTTAAATGCATTCGGAAATGTTTTGAATTATCATCTAGTTTGAAAGTTATTTTTTACAAAAGTAACTTTATTGGAGTAAAATCCAACTATATTTTTGTCCACAAGGCGATTGAAAAATTATGGTGTGAAAGTGGCTCTATTCCTTTCAAGTTCTTAGGAATACTTGTTGGTGCTAATCCAAAAATGCTTTCCAATAGGTTTCCTATTATTGAGTATTTCAAATAGAAGCTATCTCTTTGACATCATAAATTTATTTCCTTTGTTGGTCGAGTAACTCTCCTTATGTCGGTTTTGTGCTCCCTACCTATCTATTTATTTTCTTTTTTTAAAGCCCATATTTCAATGATTAATATGCTGGATAAAATTTGAAGGCGTTTTCTTTGGGGTAAGGGGTTTGAGAATAAAGGTGTTCATTGAGTGAGTTGAGAGAATATGTGTAAGTCTAAAAATGAGGGTTGTCTAGGGATTAAAAACTTATTCTTCTTTAATTTATCTCTTCTAGGCAAATGGAGATGGAGATTGTTATGTAAGAGTAATTCCTTGTGGGTGAAAGTCCTAAGGTCTAGGTATGAGGTTGGGGTCTTACAAAGTGGGGGGTTGGCATAAATGAGAGTTTCAAGCTAAGATGGGTTCTACTTGGTGGAGAGATATTGGTAATCTTAGTTGTAGAAAGTAAAGAGTAAATAGTGAGTGGTTGAGGGAGGGTATTCATAGGAGGGAGGTTCTGGTCACTCCACCAAGTTATGAACAAATCTTGGGGTGGGGGGATCTTCTACAAAATTCATGTGTAAGATTGTTTCAGGTGACTCTAGACAAAAATGTAATTATTAGTTCCTTGGCA
>NW_017727794.1:9293-10492 GCF_001865875.1 Lupinus angustifolius | reverse complement strand
AAATAATTTTAAACAAAAATATGAGCATGTTTATGACGGTGACATTATAAACATAAAGTTTTGTAAATTATGTATCCATATAATAACTGTAATTTGACAGAGGATGTTTCAAAAATATTTTAGTTAAACACATCACTTTGTATGCAATAATTGTTGATCATTGCATTTTTTATATATTTACAACACTCAACTTTTTATTTTCTGTCATATGCAAGCAGCAGATGGTCCACACATAATTGCTCTAACTCAATGTACAATTGTGAATGTATAATTTTTTAAAACAGTTCCAAGTATTTTCATGATTTTAATAATTTGTTTCTTGAACAAATTGTTCACATATGATATAAGAGAAAAATTCAATCTTCTTTTGCACTTAAGCATGTTATGTAGAACCACAAAAAAAAAAGTCTTCTCCATTGGTAACAAAGAAAGGAGTAACAAATAAAATATTGATACTTTGTGTTTTCCTCATTTCTTTGTCAATATTGGAGAAGACTTTTTTTGCGTGGCCAACTAAGGACTTAGAAGATTTATTTATAGTTGAGGTTGATAAGTACTCATCTAACAACTTGATAATCACTCATAATTATATGCATCCCAAATTTGTTATAAATATTATAAGTTATTTGAATTCCTATTTTCGATTTCTATTTTAATATAATTTTAATAAGTAGTTTTAACTGGCTAATCAATTCTATCTTCAAATTATTGCATAAGTTTTTTAATTTTTATAAAAATAAAAATATAGAATTTACTTCTTTATAGGGGTTGTTAGGATTTACTTTTTATAATTATCTCTAACATTTATAAATATTTATACAGTTAATCCATAGATACTACTCCCTATTTAAGTGATATAACAAAACCATTAACATGTTTATGGCAGTGGCGCTACACTAATAACATGAACTTTTGTGAATTATGTTTCTACATAACAACTGTAATTCGATGGAGGATATTGGAAAAATATTTCAGGTACACACCACTTTGTATGTAGTAATGCAATATCTTTGCATTTTTATATGAAATGATAAAATAATCTATAAGTTAGAGTTTAAGAGTTGGTTACAACTACCTACTAAAATAATATCAAAGTAGAAAACGAAAATTAATATTAAAATAAGAATAAGTGGATAATTATTAATGTTTATCTTGAATAACAACTTATTATGTTTATAACAAATTTTGCATACATATAA
>NW_017727794.1:8953-9193 GCF_001865875.1 Lupinus angustifolius | reverse complement strand
GAATGAGTTACAAAAGAACCATAGTTTTATATAAGCATTACAAGAATAAAATATTGATACTTTGTGTTTTGCTCAATTCTTTGTCAATATTGGAGAAGACTATTTTTGTGTGGCCAACTAAGTACTCATCTAACAACTTGATAATCACTCCTATTTATATGTATCCATAATTTGTTATAAATACTATAAGTTATTTGAATTCCTATTTTCGTTTTCTATTTTAATATAATTTTAATAAGT
>NW_017727794.1:4439-8853 GCF_001865875.1 Lupinus angustifolius | reverse complement strand
TTTACCTTTTTATAGGGGTTGTTAGGATTTACTTTTTATAATTATCTCTAACATTTATAAATATTTATACAGTTAATCCATAGATATTACTCTATATTTAAGTGTTATAACAAAACTATTAGCATATTTATGGCAGTGGCGCTAATAACATGAACTTTTGTGAATTATGTTTCTACATAACAACTGTTATTCGATGGAGGATATTTGAAAAATATTTGAGGTACACACCACTTTGTATGTAGTAATAATTGATCTTTGTATTTTTTATATTAAATGATGAAATAATCTATAAGTTAGAGTTTAAGAGTTGGTTACAATTACCTACTAAAATAATATCAAAGTAGAAAACGAAATTTAATATTAAAATAAGAATGAGAGGATAATTATTAATGTTTATCTTGAATAACAACTTATTATGTTTATAACAAATTTTGCATACATAATACATATAAGTGAGAGTGATTATGATGTTGTTGGATGAGTACTTATCAAATTTAACTATAAATAGACCTTCTTAGTCCTTATTTGATCACATAAAAAAAAGTCTTCTACATTGTTGGCAAAGAATTGAGCAACACACAAAGCTTTAATATCATATTATATTATTTGCTTGTTTCTCCTTTCTTTCCTAAAGTGTGGAAGACTTTTTTTTGTAGCTGTTCTACACAACATGCTTAAGAAGAATGAATTTTGATCTTATATCATATTAGAATTTAGTGAAGAAATGAAAAATAAATTTTATTGATTGAAATTGAGCAACAAATTTTGAATGAGTTACAAAAGAACCATAATTTTAAATATAAGAATTACAAGAATAAAATATTGATACTTTGTGTTTTTCTCATTTCTTTGTCAATATTGGAGTAGACTTTTTTTGTGTGGCCAACTAAGGACCTAAAAGGTTTATTTATAGTTGTGGTTGATAAGTACTCATTTAACAACTTGATAATCACTCCTACTTATATGTATCCAAAATTTGTTATAAATATTATAAGTTATTTGAATTCCTATTTTCGTTTTCTATTTTAATATAATTTTAATAAGACGTTGTAACTGACTAATCAATTCTATCTTTCAAATTATTGTATAAATTTTTTAATTTTTATAAAAATCAAAATTTAGAATTTACTTATTTATAGGGGTTGTTAGGATTTACTTTTTATAATTATCTCTAACATTTATAAGTATTTATACAGTTATTCCATAGATATAACTGACTAATCAATTCTGACCAACAAGGTGTTGTAGGATTGTCGCCGGTTGCACCTTTAATTCTCACTCCTTTGACAACATCGACGGAATAGGTTGGGACTGTTGAGCCGGTTTTAGAGCCTTTTTCAACAAAGAAACATGAAATACGGGGTGTACGCTTGTATGATCCGGTAAGGCCAATCGGTAAGCTACCGATCCAATGCGCTCTACGATCCGGTAAGGGCCATAGAACTTAGCTGCCAGTTTGGCCGAAGGTCTGGAAGCTAGAGTCCTCATCCTGTAAGTTTGCAGTTTCAGGAATACCCAATCTCCAACCTCAAACTCTACCTCCCGTCGATGTTTATCGGCCTGAGACTTCATCAGATCTTGGGCACGTAACAGATTTTGCCTCAACTCTTGGATAACCTCATCTCTGGCAATCAAGAGCTGATTAACTTCCTCAACCTTTGACATAAAAGTACACCCCTTAATCAAGGTTGGAGGATCCCTCCCATATAAGGCCTTGAAAGGAGTCATACCTGCAGAAACGTTATAAGTAGTGTTAAACCAAAATTCTGCCCATGACTGCCATTCAACCCACTTTTTCGACTTAGGCCCTGCAAAGCATCAGAGATATGTTTCCAACCCACGATTCACCACCTCGGTTTGCCCATCCGTTTGAGGGTGGTAAGCCGTGCTGTACTTCAATCGAGTACCTGCCAATCGGAATAACTCCTGCCAAAAATGGCTCAAGAAGACCTGATCCCGGTCAGAAACTATCGACGTCGGGTACCCATGTAACTTTACTACCTCTCTAATAAACAAGGAAGCTACATCCTTGGCCGAATAGGGGTGGCCAAGAGGATAAAAATGGACGTATTTCGTGAGCCGATCTACCACTAAAAAGATGGTATCCTTACCATTAGACCGCGACAATCCGGATATAAAATCCATCGAGATATCCTGCCATACCTAAGTAGGGATGGGTAGGGGTTGCAAGACCCCCCCCCCTAGGAGCTAAAGTAGAATACTTTTGGCATCGGCAAATATCACACGCCTCGACATACTGCTTCACATAACCATGCATGTCGTCCCAATAGAAAAAACTCGAACCCCGCTTGTAAGTGCGGAAAAACCCGGAGTGACCTCCAGATACACTATCATGACACTCAGCTAAGATCAGCGGTAACTTTTCAGATATCTTGGGCGGAACTAACCTCCCCTTATACAACAATCGCCCTGTCTGAAACTGGAATCTCGGATGAGCTGCGGGATTCTCCACTAAATCCTGAATTACCCTCCTCCACTTAAGTTCCTGTTGAATCTCTTAGAACCAACCCTCGGCATCTCCAACCTAAATTACTGAGAGTGCCGAATAATAGGCCTTCTGCGATAAGGTATCGGCCACTGTATTCTCCCGTCCGGGTTTGAACTGAATCTCAAAATCCATCCCAATGAGCTTTACCGCCAATTTAAACTGCTCCTCACTAAAAAGCCTCTGCTCTGTAAGGAATTTCAAACTCCGTTGGTCCGTTCTGATAACAAAGTGGCAACCCAACAAGTAGTGTTTCCACTTCTGCACGGCCTGTACCAACGCCATCAACTCTCGTTCATAAACCGATTTCTGCTGGGATCTAGCTGATAACCCCTTACTCCAGAAAGCTAGAGGGCGACCTTCTTGCATCAACATGGCCCCAATCCCCTTACTAGAAGCATCAATTTCCAACACAAAGGTCTTTGAGAAGTCGGGCACGGCCAACATAGGCAAACTGACCATGGCCCCCTTGAGGGTCTGAAAGGCCTGAGTGGTTTCTTCGGTCCACACAAAGTTATCTTTCTTTAACAAATCGGTGAGAGGTTTGGCAATTCTCCCGTACCATTGCACAAACCTTCGGTAATAACCGGTGACGCCCAGAAATCCCCTTAAACTCTTAACATCACGGGGTATTGGCCACGAACTCATCGTGGCCACTTTGGACTCGTCCGCGGCAACTCCAAAACGAGAGATAATATGACCCAAATATTCCAAACTGGGTTTAGAAAAATTGCATTTCTTTCGGTTGACCTTCAACGCATGGTCCTGTAATGTCGTCAAAACCTCCCTCAACTCCCTTTCGTGAGATTCCTCATCAGGACTGTAAACTAGAATGTCGTCGAAGAAAACCAAAGCAAATCTCCGCAAGTAGGGCCATAATACTTCGTTCATGAGAGCCTGAAAGGTCGAAGGTGCATTCGTGAGACCGAAAGGCATCACAACAAACTCATAATGACCTTCATGAGTTCGAAAAGCAGTCTTCTCCATATCCTCACTCCGCATCCAAATCTGATGATACCCGGATTTTAAATCTAATTTGGTGAAAATTGTGGCTCCTCCAATCTCATCCAATAACTCTTCAATAATCGGGATATGGAATTTATTCGAAATCGTCACTCTGTTCAGGGCCCGATAATCGACACAGAAACTCCACCCCCCGTCCTTCTTTTTCACCAAAATTACCGGACTAGAATAAGGACTGATGCTATGTTGAATCACCCCTGATCCCAACATCTCCCTAACCAATCCTTCAATCTCCGTCTTCTGATAGTGAGGATATTTGTACGGTCTGATATTGGGGATAGCTGCCCCCTCGATCAGATGTATGGCATGATCCTGCCTTCGAACCGGTGGTAACCCTGTAGGATCTGTGAATAATTCTCCAAAATCCTCCAGCACTTCCAACATACGGATCGGAGTGCTCTCCACATATTCCTTTATCAGCTCTAAGGATTCACAATGCATAATCAACCCCTCTCCCTCTCTCGAATGACCTACAACAAAGCGCCATATGAGACCTCAGTTTTGGCCAAGGCTTGGTTTCCTGTAATACGGGTCGACTTCTGGCCTTGTTTGATCGTGAGTTCCAATTTACAAAAATCAGCTTGGACCTCTCCCAAACCAGATAACCATTCCAAACCCAACACCAGGTCAACCCCCTTGAGATTGAAGAGGTAAAAGTCTTGGATCACTTCCAGATTCTGTATCTGAAAAGACAATTGGACGCATTTCCCCCTACATTTCACCTTACGCCCATCTCCTACCTCCACCATATATGAGGGAGTATTCTGAACCAATAGTCTCAACTCCTGTACAACCTCATGAGCTATGAAGTTGTGAGAAGCCCCGCAGTCAATGAGAACAACCACCTTCCTCCCCTTTAACATCCCTTCGACCTTCCATGAGCGG
>NW_017727794.1:2980-4339 GCF_001865875.1 Lupinus angustifolius | reverse complement strand
TGTTGATTAACAACCAATTCAACTAATCTGCTATTTATAGTAAGTTTTAACTATAAGCCCAATAATATACAATACAAAGCCCTAATCATTTCCCTAAAGTCTAAGCTATTGAATTACAAAGTATTAATCTCAACATGAATAACAAATACTAAAATACCATAAATATAATTTATACTTTCACTCATATCCTATTTTCTTTTATAGTTTTTAACTTTAAAAGTTAGACTTGCTTAGTGCTATGGAAGTTTCACAACATATGGATATTACATTACTAGATGGAATAAATGCTAAGAAAGACAATAAGTACATTAAAAAAAACAAAGTTATAAGGAACTTGAAGGTATAGTATTATCCCTATCTAGTTCTTTCTGGTGATGCTAAAGGTTGGTTAAGAAGAGGCAATTATTAATAAGAGGATGAATCATTTTATAATTAAATATTGAATCATGCTATTGAATTATAAATTGATATTATCTTTATGCAGTGTGAAATTGGCCAAGAGGTTTAATATTTTCCTATCCCAGGGGGAATTTTCCAGATCATTTTATAAGTAAAGACTTAATCAGGCTAATGAACAAATTTTTTAAATATTAGTTATCATTGTTTAGATATTGTTCTATTAAATTGAATGTAATAGAACTCTTCCAAATTGTCAAGATTCTTTCCTTTTCAATTTGGGATGGAGCTGATAACTGTCAAACACACCTAAATTTCATACACTTTTATGGAACTTATCTTAAGCATAATTGAGAAAAACCGACTTAAAACAATACTTTTTAGATAAAATATCACAATCTTGTATATTTATGTTTGTATTTATTTTTAATGTGTTTTGTAGGATTTAGAAAGAAAAAGAAAAGAGAAAAAAGACTCATGGTCCAAGAAGGAAAAGAAGTCAACTACTCAAGCAGGCAGCTTAACATGGACCAAGCAACGTTGAGCTGACCTGGACACCAGCATGGCTCAGTCAAACCCACCTAGCACAGACCAAGTTGCTCAAGCAGGCAGCTGAGTGGACCTGCTTGACCACTCAGCCTAGCACCAGACAAAGCCTAACACGGCCAGAACACAAGCTTGGCACGGTCAAGCACAAGCCTGGCACACACCCAAGCTACTCAAGCAGGCAGCTCAATGATGCCACATGTGTGCTCAACGATGAACCAGACACCTGACCAGGTCAGCAAGCACCAAGCCACATCTTAGTCAGCACGGTCAAAGCTGCTCAAGCATACATCTTAGCGGTGCCACATGTGTGCTCAGCGGTGTGCACCCAGAATTGACTTAGCCAACAAGAAACCATGAAGTCATGTATGACATCACTTCAAGTAGCCCACCATAGGCTTTTCAGGAGTAGCTCAC
>NW_017727794.1:2563-2880 GCF_001865875.1 Lupinus angustifolius | reverse complement strand
ATACCTGGTCCCATAGCTCACAATTAGCTTTGGTGAGTCAAGCTTAAGGAGGTGACAAAGCTACTTGACCAAGTGACCAAACCCATGCTGAAGCGTTTGGTCAGCTACTGAGCGGTGCAAACAAGCAGGTCAGCGGTGCTAGGGAAATTCTATAAATAGGAAGCCATTTCCTTCATTCAAAAATTTCTAAAACTTCTTCCCTTAAGAAAAAAAAACACAATTCTCTCTTCTTATTTATTAGTTCATAGAAGTTGTTTTTAAGTTAGTTTTATAGTTTTTTAGTTTATAATTCAAGAGGAGAAAGGAGAAGGCAAATG
>NW_017727794.1:0-2463 GCF_001865875.1 Lupinus angustifolius | reverse complement strand
TGGTATTCAAAGGTACTTAATAATTATGTAATAGGGGATTGCATCGATACCATTGTACAGGTTTTAGAATTTATTCTAACAAAGCCGAGATGGGGCAAAGAAGGAATAACTTATTCACATGATTATTAGAAATAAGTTGTAAAGGGAATATTCTTGAAACCATTACACCGGCGTTGGAATTTATTTCAACAAAGCCGAGATGGCGTACGAAGAATAAAACTGAGTTCACTTACTTAATCAAATACAAAGAAAACACACCGAGAAGAGGAAACTCTCCTTTCAACAAATTGGTGCTGCTGCCGGGGACAATTTGTTGAGAGGGGAAAACCTCTAAAAACTCATTTCAACAAATTGGCGCAGTTGTCGGGGAATTGCTTTAGTAATAGAACATTTCATATTTATATGTCATTCATCAAATAATTGTGCATAAATTTATTTTTTGTTTTTGTACAAATTGTTTGACTTTGTACAAAGATATAAATTATTAAAAATGTATATTATATGTCTACTAACTTTTCTTGGAAAATAGACAGAGAAAACCTTTCTTGTGCATGAACAGGAACAAACATATTGAATTTTCTCTTAATCCCGAGATAGAGAAAACACTCAAAAAGAAGAAAAAAGCACAAAAGATGGCTCGTCAAGCAAAACCTATCATCCAAGAAGAAAGGATAGAAATGGCAGAGAATCATGACTCAAGGGCAGAAAATAAAAATAGCATTGGTGGATTTGTCATTTTTACCCCCAGAAATATGATCAGAATAGGAAGACCTTCAGGCACTCAAAGGCCACTAGAGATGAAAACTGGGTTGGTACAACTTATGTACGGTGATCCTTTACTGGTCTAGATCATGAAGATCCGTACAATCACCACACAAAATTCTATGAGCTGGTTGGGACTGCTGGGATCTCTGAATCTGAGGAGGAGGCCATTTTTCTGAGGATTTTTCCGTTAACACTTAACGGAAAAGCCAAAGAATGGTTCCTAGATCTTCCACCACACAATCAAAACAATTGGAACATGGTGGAGAAAAAATTCATGTCAAGATATTTTCCGCAAGGAAAATTCATGGACTTAAAAACTGTTTTCTCCACTTTCATCCAACCTACGAGGGAAGTCTCTGCGAAGCATGGGACAGATTCAAATCCATGCTAAGAAAATGCCCCAACCATGGTTTCGATGTTCAAACTCAAATCCACATTTTTGTTAATGGACTTCAACAGCAGCACATATGGATCTTGAACGCAACTACAGGCGGACAGTTAATGGCTAAACCTCCGCAAGAAGCCATTGATATCATCGAATCCATGGCATTAAATGATCAAAAGAGTCAACACCAGAGAAGGCCACCACCTAGGAAAGGTGGAATACTTGAATTAAGCTCAACTGATGCAGTATTGGCCCAACACAAATTGCTTCAACAGAAACTGGAAGAGGTAACCCAAAAACTTAATGATTTGCCAAAACAATTACGGGAAACCTCCAAGAAGCAAATTTATCGGTTTGACAACTGTAGTGAAGATCATGATTCCAATACATGCCAAAATGAGGAAATACATTTTGTGGGAAACCCTCCAAGGCAAAACTTTCAAAATAATTACCCTCAAGGGGGTAATAATCAATTTCAGAGCAAGCAGCCTTGAAGGCAAGATCTTCCTCAAAAACAACCCTTCTACCCCCGGAACAATCAATTTCAACATCCCACCCAGGATAAGAGCGTTAAACTAGAAGATACAATAAACCAGTTTATGCAAATGACAATGTCAAATCAGAAGAATACTTATGCTTCTAAGGAACATGGAGATACAAATTGGGCAACTGGCCAAACAATTAGCTGAAAATTAGAAATCAATATTCTCACTCAAGAAAATCAACATTCTCACTCCAAATTTGTCAAACCAACCTGACACAGACCAAGTTGCTCAAGCAGGCAGTTGAGCAGACCTGCTTGACCACTCAGCCTAGCACTAGACAAAGCCTGACACGGTCAGAACACAAGCTGGGCACGGTCAAGCACAAGCCTGGCACACACCCAAGCTGCTCAAGCAGGCAGCTCAACGATGCCACGTGTGTGCTCAGCGTTGAACCAGACACCTGACCAGGTCAGCAAGCACCAAGCCACGTCTTAGTCAGCACGATCAAAGCTGCTCAAGCATACAACTTAGCGGTGCCACATGTGTACTCAGCGGTGTGCACCCAGAATTGACTTAGCCATCAAGAAACCTTGAAGTCATGCATGACATCACTTCAAGTATCCCACCATAGACTTTTCAGGAGTAGCTCACCATAGCTAGTCCCATAGCTCACAACTAGCTTTGGTGAGTCAGGCTTAAGGAGGTGAAAAAGCTACTTGACCAAGTGACCAAACTCATACTGAAGGGTTTGGTCAGCTGCTGAGCGGTGCAAACAAGCAGCTCAGTGGTGCTAGGGAAATTCTATAAATAGGAAGGCATTTCCTTCAT
>NW_017727793.1:398300-404826 GCF_001865875.1 Lupinus angustifolius | reverse complement strand
ATACGAATACACGGATAACATGTTTGTTCTTAACCATGTGCCAAATAATTATTGCCCCGTGAACTAGTTAATTATTAAAATAAAGTGAATGGGACAATAGATGGTTTAAATAATAAATAGAGAAGTGAATGGGGAAATTAAGTGACTGCATATTGAACAATATAATTTAAGTGTAAAATGAGGAATTAATAAAAAAATTGTTACTTCAACGTTAATTATTAAAATAAAATGAATGAGACAATCAATGATTTAAATAAAAATCTAAGGAATAGTGAATAAAAATCCTTTAAATAACTCTTATGCTTCATATCTATTTCTACAAGAAAGCTATAGTGTGGAGCTACGATAGTTCCAGAATTCAATCAAAACTAATGTTCCATTTGACCGGAGAAAGAGAATAAGATGAGAAAAATTGAAGAGGAATATTATCCTTTTCTCCCTTTGTTTAGGAGAGAGATTGAAAAAAAGAGTGAAAAAATATAGTGAAACTATTAAATTTCTTTCTTTTCTCATATGATGAGAAAATGGGAGAGGAAGAGTAAGAGAGAAACAATAATACTTCTTTTTCTTTATTTTCTCTAGAAACAAACAACACAAAACATCATTATATTTCTTATATCTTTCCCTCAATTTACTTTATTTCTTACAAAATTTTCATCTTACTCTATTATTTTTAACGAAAGGGAGCATAAATGTTTTACTATATTTTATAGTAATCAAAAAATGTTTAGAAAACCATCTTACTTTATTCTCTCTAATACCTTTTTTAGAAAACCATCTTCTTCCAAAAAATGTTTTACTATACAAGCAATATGACGGTGAATGATTAAACAAATTACAAAATAGCACTTATTTTGAAATTAATAAAAAGAAGGGATAATTAAAAATTGTACTTCAACAAGTTTATGTCTCCACATTTAGTAATAAAATTAAAGCAATTATTCTCTACTTGATTACAGGAGGGTGAGCCGGATTAGGGCCTGGATCAGGGCCTTCAGTTTGGGACAAATCAGTCATGGGCGGTCGTAGGGTTTAAGTGCTTGATGAGATACTTCATGGGATGTTCCTCTCTACTAGACGAGGATTTGGGTTCGTCTGAGTTGAGTACAGGCCCATTAGAGGAGGTACTTGAAAAGGTGTTCTGACGATCAAGTCACTAAATGACAATAGAGGGGGACTCAACAATTTAGAGTATGAGAGAATATAATGTTTAAGAGAATATATGGTAGGGTTAGAGAGTGGGAGTGACCAATGCCCAAGTGTGCTTGTTGTATTACCTATGTGTATCTCCCCTCCAAGTCTATTGTTAGTGTAAGGGGAGGAGCCCCTATTTATATTGGAGGTGGACGAGTGGTTCTCTGTTGCATGTTGTTGGCGTGACCGACCAGGTGGGCCTGTCGGCCTATTCTTGGTAGAGTAGGGACTGCTTTATGTGTGTCAGGCGGCTTAGTAAGACTGTACCTTGTGCATAGTTGACTTATAACTTGTAGTAGGCTATAGTAGCCACAACCTAGGAATGCATTTTCTGTAGAGCAAAGGGTTAGGTGAAGACGACGTGTAGCTTGTGTTGGCAATGTCTCAGGTGGGCAACAAAGGTGTGGTCTTGGTATTGACTTGAGGTAATACCAGAATGATGGTGCGTCTTCCCCAACGAGCCTGGGTGGTCGGTTGGTATGGTGTGTCCTGGTGACTTAAGTCTTTTCCAAGTGCATAGCTCGGTCGACCTTAAGTAATCCAGTCCAGTCAATGCGATGTCATTTGACTGGGATGGAACAGTTGCTCCTAGTTTATTAATATGGCCTAAAGTCGGGTGTGCTAATAGACTTAAGTGTTATTGAGCTTGAACATGGTAATGATGTGAGCGAGCATTATAACCTTTCGTGATAGTGTGACACATGTAAGTTGAAACCGAATGTTTGTTGGATGTTCACGACAGTTGGCGCTCTAGAGCTCACCCTTGATCATTATGATTATGTCTCGTGTTGGGCATGTGGCAAGTTGGGAGCCTCGTTGGCTGCTGTGCCCGCCTGGGAAGGAGACGTGACGTGATGTGACATGGCTCTACTTAGTGTCTATTAGTCTCCTACATCGAATGGCTTAACTTATTCCTCACACATATTAAATGGGATGCATCAAATCTCGGGCAGCCATTGGATTGTACTTGAGTGCTTTGGTTGGATGGTTGATATGGTTTCAACCCAGAATTTTCGGCGGTCTATCACCTCGATCTTCGTGCCCATGCTTCATCACAATGGTGGAGGTAGGCGAAAGTACAAGGTCCTTACGTGTACCACCTTCCAACCCCCTCTATAAATAGAGGGGTTGGTTACCTCCTTCATACCATTCTTCATTCCCCTATGCTCCTTTGTCACATTACTACCTTCTTAGACAACAACCTTGCCTGTTTCGAGAAGGGCCTTTTGTTGGTAAGAGGAAATGCCATGCCTTCCTTATCTAAGAGGTCGCCAGAAGCAGTTATAGGAAGCGTTGTTCCTAGTGTCCCTTCTCTTGTGGAGTGGTTGTCTTGGTTGCTCTATCCATGGAGTATCTGTCTTCTATTCACAATGGGTAATCTAGCTTTTCTGATGGAAAATCTTAGGAGTTTTCAGCCAGCTCATATTTGGAGCATTTGTCCTGGATGGGAGAAGCCTTTACTGAGTCTCTCCCTAACTTGTTTCTCTTTGTCTTGTCAAAGTTGCTGAGGGTGGGCTTGTTCATTCCTTGCGGGTGGTTAAGGGTGATCTTGCTTCAAAGGAGGAGATGAATCCACCTTTAAGTCTTTCTTCCCACGTAACGGTACCTAAAGGTTGCTGCTCGGGGTAGTCTGTTAGTAGCTTGGGCGCTAACAAGTGGCTCTTCTCGAGTAGCGATGCCTAACATCCACAATTTGAGGCGGTGTTGTTTACCCTAGTAAAGGAGGGTCATCATCCACCATAGGACCGCCAGGGCTGCTCACATTAAGTGCAATTCCTGTGAGGCATGGCATGCCGATCGTCGTGGTCGCACAGAATGAGAGCCAGGGTTTAGGCCAATCGTTCTTTCATGTCGGGTATTAATGTCGATGAATTAGAATGAACCCTGCAATGACGTTCAAGGAAGTCTTACCAGGCATGCATATGCTTGTAGTGGTCTTCTTAGGCGTGGATGGGTTGTTTGTTAGCCCAAAAGTTGTGAATCTTTTTAACAACCTCACCCGGTTGTGGATTATGAGGTTTGAGTGTTGCCTCTAATGTAAGCCTGTAAGACTTGTAGCGAATTTGTCTGGTAGTGGATTTCTAGGTTTGAAGTTTTCTCTTCTGTTGTAACTTGTAATAGTTGCTCAATCAATAAAATGACCTTTCTTCAATATATGCTTGTTATGCTTCTGTACCTTTTGGTTTTATCTAATTCTTTACAATATTCTCTCCTGCTTAGCAGGCTCCGATTAGATTGAAGGAGTGTTTCCTATCTTTTCCAAATCTTCTTGATGTTCCAAGGGGGATGTCCCTTGAGGATGTCCGAGTACAGATTCTGATTGAGAGAGGCTTGGTCCTCGCCTTGGGGAGTAACCTGGAATGAGCCAAAGGGGGTTGTTATTCGGGTCCTAGGTAGTGGAACGTCTTTCGTTGCCAGTGGAGAACGTGATCACCACTCGTGGGGTGGAACCGGAATCACCAACCAATGGGAACATGGTTCGTGCCTTGGTGAATGTATATTGACCACCGCCAGTTGGGGAGGTGGTTGACTTCTCTAGGAAAAAGAGGTTTGAGCAATTTCTTTTTACCATATATGTTTCATAATATATTAGTTGTACGACCATGAAAGGATCAAAATAATCATCAAGCAAAGTACTCAGAGATTTCCTACATTGTCTTCCCGAGGGGCTCCTACTTAAGTCGGGTTATGGTTGGATTTCTTTTCCTTTCGTTTCGCCTACCTAATTCTACCAAATGAGTGCCTCGTGGCTTTTTTGAGGGCGACTGTTGATTTGAGCCATCTATTGACCACCTCTAACTATGCATATTCTCATGTCTAAGGAGGGGAACATCATGCCCAAGGGGTAGAGACCACTACTTCAATGCAGTTCAGAGTTGGGAGGCCAAGGATGGCACTGTAAGCCAACTTATTGTCGATCACCAGGAACTTGGTCTTGATTGTTCTGGAGAATGACTGATCTACAACCCTCACCCAGACTTCGATGTACCCTCTTAGTGTGATTCCTTTGCCATTGAAGTCGATCATTAGACCATCATTTGGCATGAGGTCTTGGTAGTGTAAACCCATTTTGTTAGAGAGACCTTGGAACATAATGTTTATTTGAACTTCCTTTATCTAAAAACAATCGGTTGACCTTCTTGTTTTTTAACTTCGCCATAACCTCTAAGGATTCGTCTTATCCTCTGATGACACCATTATGATCATGGTCATCCAATGAGAGGGTTGGGGTTTCCTTGCTATTTAGTTGATGCCAAGTACCTCTGGTTGCCACTTGCATGACTTCCCCTGCATATATTTTCTAGGCCAACCTGGACATACCCCCTGCCACTAATCCTCCCAATATAGTTTTGATGTCGATTGCGTTTCTATGTCTTTGGTTGACTAGTTAATTCTGATCAAATTTATCTCGGTTCGGGGGCATCTATATTGTGGCCTAACGAGCAAACATCTCTTTGGGGGAGATGGTCAACGAGTAGGAGAGTACCATCTCTATTGCTCCAATATTGCGATGAAGCGCTAAAGGTGTGCTGCTTGGATCAGGTCGTCTATGTTGTCTTGCATCTATGTGCAATCATCGGTTATTTTGTCAAAGGCGTTATGAAACTCACAAAACTTCAACCAGTCTTGTGGTTGGATCTTCTTGCCCAAGTTCGACTTTGGTAGCTAGATTAGGTGGGAGGACATCACTTCTCATAGGATTCTGGAACGATTGATGTTGAAGGGTGTATAAGTTGTGTATTTTGACTCTTTATGGAGTTGTGGTTGATTGTACTTGGGGCGATCGTGCCGAGATTGTTCTTGGAAGCATATTTTTTGGTCCCGAGAGGGGTTACTTGTATAGTGGTCGGATATGGGTTTAGTGTTTGGTGTCTCCTCCAAGTTGATGAATTGTTGGGCTATGGAGCAAACATCTTCCATGGTGTGTATCGTATCTTTGGAGAGCTCCATATTAAAGAGGTCGGGTAGTAGGCCCACCACTAGTAAGTGTACTGCCATATCGGGAGTCAATGTACGAACATTCATAGCCTCTTGTTGAAGAGATCCAAATATATCCAGATGGATTCATGTGGCTCCTACTGGATACCGTTCAAGGTGTAGGATAACCTAGGTTATTTCTTCCTAGCCGTAAAGCGGATGATAAACTTTTCTACTAAGGTGGTCCATTGATCGATGTTGTTCGGCGCCAAGTGGGTAAACCATTGCAAGGTGGTGAGCTTCAAAGAGAGTGGGAAAGCATGATACATGATGCAATCAATGGCACCATGGAAAAGCATAGATGCCTCAAAGGCGTCTAGGTGATCCTAAGGATCAGTCATCCCTTCATACTACTCTATGTTGGTGGATATGGTCAATTGATTCGGCAACGAGTAGCACATGATGATTGATGTGAAGGGATGTTTGGATACACATGAGATTCATTGATGTGATTAGCTTTTGACCGGAGGCTTGTGGTCCACAAGCTGGCTGAGATTCACCGTCAGACATAGTGTCTGGGCGTGGTGGTTTATAGGTCGACTCCACCTTGGACTGGTAGAGTTCCTCCAACCTTTGTGTTTGCTGCTGGACCAATTGATCTTTCCTTTCTATGATTTGCACGATTTGTTGGTTTGTTGGGGATGGCAGTTCTATAGCGGTGTGATGAGTTCTGTTAGCTTGATTGGAAGTTTCAATGTGAGATTGAGGGTTGCTCGAATGGGTGTTGTCGTGAGGAGGCTTGTTGACGGGTGAAACTTCGACTTGACTAGGATGGTGTACTTGGTTCCTAGTAGTTACCATGGTGTGAGTTCCCACAAATGGTGTCAATGTTCTCCTGCTCAGTTACTAGAGGGTGAGTCGGGCTAGGGCCTGGCCTGGGGTCTTCAGTTTGGGTCGAATCAGTCTCGGGCTAGAGGTCGTTGGATTGAAGAGTCTGATAGATGCTTCCTGGGATGCACCTTTGTTCTAGACGAGGATCTGGGTTCGTCTGAGTTGAGTATGGGCCTGACGGGGAGGTATCAATGCCCAAGTGTGCCTTGTTGTGTTGCCTGTGTGTATCTTCCCTCTAAGTCTCTTGTAAGTGTGAGGGGAGGAGCCCCTATTTATACTGAAGGTGTATGAGTGGTGTCGCGATCCGATTTTCGGTTGGAAGACCGACTCTACGACTTGGGAGGAGGCGAACTCGATTTCTACCTTTTCCGATTGATTTGGAGTCGCCACTATGTTTTTTGCGGTTAAAAAGTAGAAAACTCTTAGTTGCCCGATTTGGATAAAAATGGTCATTGAACAGAGATTCTGAGTTCGGGAGTCGATTACGGACCGGGGAAGGTATTAGCACCCCGTCCGCCCGTAT
>NW_017727793.1:381272-398200 GCF_001865875.1 Lupinus angustifolius | reverse complement strand
TACCTATGAAATTAATGGTTTTACCAAAAAATATACCTGTATAAGCTAATGGATTATTATTTATCCATGACTTTTGTCATGTAAGGATAGCCAATAAGAAGGTACTAAATATCTAAAGGATTCAGAAACCAACCAGAAGAAAAAGAAAAGAAAGATATGCTATCCTTCTCCCTCATGGGTAGCAAAAGGGGTAAATCCCTAAAAGTAAATGGGATAAAAATCCCTAAAACCAAAGTCCCACTTTTCTTCTCAATTCCTTTCTTTTCACGCAGCAGGGATGGCCATGGCATGGAATCTGTTTTCTTCCTTCTTTCCAATCGGTAGTGTTCATGGCGACTAAAGGTTGTTGAAGATGGAAGCCGAATTGATCCAGCCGGAAGAACCTATTTCAGTGACGGTTCGTGGTGGGTTGCGGTAGTTCGCGATGGTTGGGATTGAGATGCATTCACGGTGGTTCATGTTGGTTCGGTTTTCACTCCCGGTGGCTTAAGGTGGTTCAGTTCTCACCGTGGTCATTAGAGTAAGGTAGGGATTCAGTTGTCCTCTTTGGCTAATTATTTCCGAAAGGGTTATGACTGATTCGGGTGGAAATACATAGATTAAAACCAATTTCGTTCATGCTCTATTTTATAGTCTAGCCTGTTATACTTATGTGAGTTTCTGCGAAGTGGCCGATTAAATCGGTTTATAATTTATTCCTATAATTTCTATGCATAAATCACCTAAAATAAGACATGTTATGATACCTATTTTCGTTTGGATGATTACCTGAGTATATGCTTCCTGTCGTATGATACGGGTTCTGCCACTTTATAATGCTTGTGAAATGTAAGTCTATTTTGGATTGAGTTTGCTTGAATGTATGAAGGCTACCCCTTGTTTACGACTGTGTGATGTATCTTTATCTCTGCCTCTCTATTTCTCTGATGGTTGTTGTATATGGAATATCTCTGCTTGTGTTGTATGTTTCCTTTTTTCCTGAATGACGTATATGATAAAAATGCTCTCGGTTTTTTTTACTTGCTATCTTTTTTCTCTGCCCCCTCTGATTTCTGTATCCTTTTTCTGTGTTACTTTCTGCTTGCTGCTTTTTATCACTGTGTGATCTGCTCTCTCTAGTTGTGAGTTCCCCCCGTATGTGTGTATCTTTTTGGCGTGATAGGTATGCTTATGTATTTGGATGCTTTCTTTGTTGTATATTCTATGTTTTCTTCGATTGTTTGTATGTGATTTTCAGTGTGTTTCTATACTTTTCTCTTTTACTGAGTTTCTCTGGAATGCTCTCTGCTTGTACTGAGTGTATGTGTGTAGCAATGTTATCTCCCCCCCTTTGATTGAAGAGGTGACTCCCTATTTATAGCTGTGTTGGTGCCAAAACCCTTTCAACTGACTGATTGAATTATTTCTGAAATCCAATGACCCTTGCTTTCTGATTTTAACTCCCCTTGAATGTTGTCCATGATGGCTGATTTGTAACTGAAATGGTGAAGCTTTCAGATTTGCATTTGTTTCAGATTCCTTTTGTAATCAATAGTTGTTTCTCTTTATAGCTTAATCCTCATCTTCTCTTCTTCGGTGGTTCATACGGGTTATTGTGGTGTTTGGTGATGGTACTCATCGATGAAGACCTCAACCTTCACGGTAGCTCGGATTCGGATGATGTTGTCTTTTACCTGTGAAGAGATGGTAATTCTGATTCTCATCTATTTCATTGCCTCATCATGTATGACTCTTAGTTGACTGTTTAGAATGCTCCCTTGCACTGGTTATTCCTTTAAGGTGTCTCATCATTGCTGCCATTCATGCTTATTGTAACTAAAATGCCAATGATGTTGTCTTTTACCTGTTGAGTGCCTACTTTTATTTGGGAATTATGCTGATTCACGTTTGATTGTTCTTTAAAACTGTGCAACTGAAATAGAATAGGTGCTCTGGGTCGCGACCCTTTATCTCTTGACTTGATATTAACCTATGTGGACTTTCAGTTATGTAGGAAATGTAAATGCCACGAATCAGTCCCTTGCAGAAGTTTTTCAGAGTGCTGGTCCTCTTGCTCTAAAGCTGATGGGAACAATGCCATTCCACCAATGACGCTTATCCCATTAAGATATGCATTATGGCCAGGCACATCTTCCAGAATTTCATTTGACGCAATGTGTTCTGCATAGTCTAAATAAAAGCTAAGTGAGACATCCTTGAAAAACTGCAATCTCAGCAGTGGCAAAAAGTACTCCGGAGATGGCTTTATCAAGAGTTTCCCTGTTTTATAGAAGGTCGAGAAGAGTTGATTTCATGCTGCCACTGATTGTAAGGTTTGGACTTGAACATGCTTGGCCAGTGTATGTTGGGGGAAGCCATGATGTTGATGTTGATGATCCGAGAAAGTAATATATGAAGGAGTTTTGGATGATCACGGAACTAGAAGCTCTGTATTTTCCAATTGATTATTTTGTTGATTAATTGTAATTATTCTTGAGTATGGAACTTGTAGAATTTGTTCATGGCTATAGAAAGATAATGTGTATGTTAAGCATTGTTCATGATTCGCTATGGTTGCAAGGCTGAAGTAACTACCCCTTTGTTAGATTCGTTGTTAATAACTTTGAGCAAATTGTGGACCCCATAATATTTGATTCTAGTGACATGTCCTTCAAGTAATCAGGTGTCTTCCTACTAAAATGGGAGTTTGAAACGTGTTCATCTGTTCCTTTTTGTACACTGTTTGTTTGGATATTTCTAAATAATGTTTAATCAATCAAATAGCTAAAGATAAGAGCATTGGATCTCCAACATAATAGAATCATTCTAAATGAAGCCTTTTTTGTTGCCTTGAACGTTTACATATATATATTTTTTATTTTGGAAATGGCCCGGACGAAATTGGGTGTTCACAAGTGGTTTTCTCTTGGATGATATTGGTGTGTCCGACTAGTTGGGCCTATCGACATGTTCTTGGCAAAGCATGGGGAAACTTTTTGTGTGTTGAGTGGCTTAGTGACATCGTACTCTATACACAATTGACTTATAGCTTGTAGTAGGCTGTAGTAGCCACAGTCTAGTCTTGCATTTTCCATTGAGCAGAAGGTTAGGTGAGAGGTGCAGACAACGTGTAGCAGTTGTTGGCAGCGCGTCAGGTGGGTTACAGAGGCATGATCTTGGTACTGACTTGAGGTAGTACCCAAGTGACGATGCATCTTCCCTAATGAGCCTGGTTGGTCACTTGGTATGGTGTATCCCTATGACTTAAGTCTTCTCCAAGTGCATGAGCTCGATCAACCTTAAGTAATTCAGTCTCGTCAACGGGATGTTGTTTCACATGGATGGAACAACAATAAAGTTTATGGAAGAGAAATAAACATAATGATTTACATTGGTTCACTCAATCTCAGTTATTTCCATTACCTCCAATATTATATCTCACATCTTCAGTTTAATTAAGTATTAATATCTCTACTCAACTCTTCAAGACCTCTGCAAAAAACTTTTAGTATGCAATACCTCTCTCGGAAAACTAATATAATGAAGTAGATTGTTTGGTTTTGATTTTATTTTCTTAACACACAACGATATGAAATTCATGGGTTTGATTTTATTTGCTCAACACACAACGATATAAAATTCATAGGTCAATATTAATTTTGAAAATATCTAGTGATGAACTGCTAATTCAGGAATTTCTTATATTCACTAAAAGCCTAAATGTTTGAAAAAAGTAGTCAATCTTTAATTTAACTATTATGGTTAATAATTTTTTAATAATTCATTTTTTTCACTTCAAGAAGGTGGTGACCTAGATCTTGATGTCTCTTAGTTATTAAACCAATGTTGTTTCTTGAAAAACAGAGTCTTGATATAAATAATTTATAATATCCAACAGAAAGCCTCAATGATGGAGCTTTCCTGGAAAGCCCCAACTACTACAATCATTCTCTATTTTGACAATCATAATTCAAAAGAACTATCATACCTCACCATAATAAATATGTCCACAATATACACCTTGTGTCAATACCAACCAATGCCCATGACACACATTTGTATCCAAGCTAATGCTCGTGTCATGCTCTATATCTACACTAATGCTTGTGTTGCACTCTAAATCAAAGCCAATGCTTGTCTTACACCTTGCATCAAAGTCAATCATCGTTCTACGCTTTTATGGATCATCTACTAACAATTAACATCCTTTTCTATGACATCACAGAGACACCATAAGAACACCGTTTCTCTTCTCAAAGAACTTCATCAACTCTCATAGTAAGAGAAACACTGTCAACACTTATCTCATAACATATTGCTCCATGTGGGTCCCTATTTTCACAAGGGACACAATCAAATACATGGATTTCTAAGGATCTAAATTCAATACAATTATGTTCTCCACAATAGTCCAACCATGCTTCATTCTTTTTCCACTCATATGGTTTATCCTCACGCACTGTGTTTGACAGACATTGCCTTGCCAACATATCTTTCACATTCCTTGGTCACAATCCAAAGTTAGTGTTGAGTACCAGCAGGTCAGAACACACCTAGAAGGGGAGTTGAATAGGTGTAGCAAATCACTTATTCCACGTTTCTGATATTTTGCACATAACTAAAAACTTCTGCACTTAATCGATTAAACATGGTTTTAGTCGATTAAGCAGTGCTTGGATTTAATCGATTATGCTTGTGGATAATTGATTATCCTAAATCTTGCACTTCTTGTTTTTAATATTTCTTGCACAACAAGTTATCAATTACTAATCTTTATACAATCAATTGATTAAAGAAGTTACAGAATGATAACAATAAAGATTATAACAGACAACTCAGAATTAATCAATTAACAACAAAGTAAAGATCAAAAGTAAAGGAGATAAATAGAAAATTGTTCACAAGGAATTTTATTCATGGTTCTTTTGCGGTCCACTACAAACTACATTCAGACATTTTCTTCTGATATTGGGAATTTTTCTTCACTATTGAAATCGGTGTTTGTATACACACACTTCCAATTACAACAAGACTAAGCCGCTTCTTTCTTGGCACCTATGAGCTTCACAACCTTGGTTTGACCTATCTAACTCTCCTACTTGGATCTTTTATCCTTTGGTGATTTTGCCCTTACCTAGGTATCGCTCGAACCAAGACCTCCTAGTCTTTGTGAAGATTGTCAAGATCTCTCTTGAGGTGATACTACTCACCAAGAGATCAACTTCCTTGTTCGTCACTGTTTTTGACGAGTTGTCTTGAGTAATTAATACTCAGATACAACGATTAAACTCAATCTAAAATCCAAGCAGAAAAACCACAAAAACCAAATCTAAATGAGAATTAATGCAAAGGGTTTTTTTAAAAAGGTTTGCACATTTTTCCAGAAAAAAGTTTTCCATATTTCACTCTTAAATAAATCAAGAAACCTATGCAAGAATGCAATGCATTGAAAAACCTACAGATATATACAATGATATGAATATCTAAGCCTTATTCAGAATGCTATCACTCTCTAAGCTTTCTAAATGCAATTTCTCACTCTAATGTAATGTATGAAAATGAATATTCAAGTTATGCCACACGGGCTAGAATTACAGTCTTTATATAAAACACACTGATGTTGTCATTAGTTGATTATAATGTGTCTTAATCGATTAGCGAGATGTTAAAAACTGATTTTCTGTTATGTCTTAATCGATTAACCAATGACTTAATCGGTTAACACACCATAAGTTTCAGATTGGTTAGCTACTATAATTCTGATAATCAATTAACACTATACATAATCGATTAAATGATTTCTCACATGTCTTTAATCGATTATATATAACACATAATTGATTATGCTGTATAAACTTTAGTTTCTTAATGAATGGTAAACTACCTACATGACATGTGATCATGCAATACATGTTTTTCAAATATGTTATACCTTTAATGCACAAAACCATGTATGTAGATGCATGAGCTTACTTATCATATAATTTCTAGATGATATATCTCAATTTTAGTCTTGTTCATTTTAAGTTCTTGTGAGACTCCCACTTAGGTTTACCTAACCTAGACCCGATCTAAGACAATCATCTGAAGACTTCTAGTAAAGTAAAATTACAAAGCCATAAGTCTATAGATATCACCATTGAGTCTTTGGCTTGTTGTTTGTTGCAAGATCTTCAAGCTTTCTTGTATGTCCAGTGTCTTCATCAAAACCAAGGTCAACTTCAAATATGCAAGTCTTGAATCTTTGCACTTTTAGTTGTTAGTTCCATTGAACTTCTTTACTATGGATTTGACTCATGGTTTACGAGCCATCTACCAATTGGCTCTATACTAGTTGTTGGAAATGACCGTAATTGAAGAGCCTTTCACAATCAGGAATTCCATTATTAACAGAGTGGAGAGACATAAGTGAGATACTATGTCTTGAACCAAAATTGTAATGTATTGGTTCCATAAGCATTTTCCACTTATAATTTTTTTCACTCATTTTCTTATATCCAATGTCAGATTTCACATTTAATAAACCTAACATTCTTCCCATCAAGTATGGATACCACACACTTACCAATCTACTCTCTCTTAAGTCCACCATATTCCAAACGAACTATCAACTACAATACCAATTTTTGGTAAAGTGGAAGTGATTGTTGCACAACATTAACACAAGCAAACAATCAAATGAAGCCCAAAGAATAAATGGAAGAGATGAGGAGAAAATAATTTGATTCGATCTATCATGCTTATATCCCTAAGAATGATGAATAACTATCAAGATACTATTAGATAATAATTATAAGCTCTAGCAACTCATTGGCCACCTAATGATCATGAAATGTTGATAATTGGTGCATATTATAAGAACTAGTTAATTACCTATGCATTCGCCCGAAGCAATTTATATTTTGCACATGCTTAAAATCATTAATATGTATATATATATATATATATATATGTATATATATATATGTGTATATAAGAAGATAAGTATTCATAAATTGGTAATTGCTGAAACGTAACATCTGATATACTAAAAGTAGACTAAGTATACCAAAATTATACGTAAAATATATTAGTGATAAATTGGTAATATTTGAAATGTAATATATGACGATTACACCAAAACTATACCAAAATTAGACCAAAATGATATATATTTTTTGATTTTATCATCATGTATCCAACCTGCAATTATAAATGATATGAAAAATTTAATGCTTTTGGTATGAAAATAATAAAATGGACTATAACTATTTGCAATAAGGTGAACATGTTAAAGGGTTGGAATAGGATGTTTAAATGAAATGTAATAAAAAAAAATACGATTTACATTTAATAGTAGGTGTTATAATGTTACATGTTTATAGGTTTTGGAAAACCTCTTTGAACACAATATTTGTCGTAATGTTGATTGCTTTTCCTTTCTTGTCATGCATTAATATTTTAAGTCCTTCCATTTACTAAACTCTGGAAAAAAGCAACATATAGTTGACCATGACTAAAAATTGGTCGATGTAGATACAATCCAACACTTGCTAGTGGTTGTTCTTGTGACCTGTTGATTGTCATAGCATATGAAATAATCCACTAAAATTGTCTCCTTGTTAATTTGAAAGACCATGGTCAATGGGATAGAGACAAACTCATTTGCGGAATGTAGAACATCTTCCAACATTTTTTCCTCTCATTACCTTTGCTTCGATGACATGAGTTGCTAGTCTATTTACAATCATTCTTGTTCCATTGCATAAGCCTTCAGACTGATCTAGATTTCTCATAGTATAATTGGTGTTCCTACCTTCAATTTAATTTTGTGGTTAGGCAATCTTACGAGGGAGTTTAGAAACTCATGAGTAAGTCCTTGGAGAGCTTCATGTCATTAGAATCATAACTTATATACTCCATTTCATTAGATTCATTTGAAACAAAAATGTGTTAATATTCACATAATAGCATCTATGAATGTGTAAAAAAATATGATTGAAAGGTCTACCTAGGACCAATGATAGTTTTACGTGAACTTGTGAGGAAAGTTCAAAAAACTCTATCTATTAGCTATATAACAAAATAAACTATTTCCACATCATCACTTACCACATGTCATCTTCTCCTTAATTTGTTTATCTCCTTTTGATGATACTACTATGTACCTATTCACACTATGTAATAAGTTTGTACAATGTATATGTTAATAATTAACAATAATGATTATTGATTGGACCATTGACATGATTATGCCATTTGTGGGTAATGTGTTTTGCACCTTTCCCATTTTTTATAAATCAAGGTAGTAATAGTCAGAATTTGGTATTAGTAATTAGTATGAACACCTAATTTTATTCGGCCCAAAATACATTATGACAAATAAAAAATGTTTTTGGGTATTTTATATCGAAAAATACATGTTTTTATGTGTCCAAAACAAAAATTATTTAAATTTTATTTTTCTTTAATTTATGGCTTTTGTTAAATTCAAATTTCAAATTTCAAATACTTTAATGACAAAAATCAAAATTTGAATTTGATTTAAAACCAATAAAATCTGGTTTATAAGGAAAAGAATATTCTCCCCTAAATTTCTCAAATAGTTAATTAGGCGAATCACTCAATCAAATCTTCAAAAAATGTATAGAATCATCAAAGAGAGAGAGAGTATTGAAAAGAGGGAATTAAAGATAAATCTATTTTTTCTAAATAAGAGAGACGGGTCCCATGGGTTGGTTACCATCCTTTGAGTTGATCAGTTGTGCCAACTCCATAAAACACAACACAAACCCTTTGATATACGTAGAACACCATTTGAAGGTTGCATTCACCGGAGAAATTGAAGCCAAAAAAAGAAGATGAGAAACCCAGCTTCTCTCTCCAAAAATAAAACCCCATCACAGACACCTTCACAAAGCCTAATCTTTTACCTTATGGCCTTATCTTATCCTTGAAAATTTTCATACCTTCCTTATATATAAATATAGCATAAGAAGGAATAAGATTAGGAGGGACACAAAGAGGATAACACATAATATATATTATAAAGAAACATAATGCTTACCTCAAGACTTACTTCTGTATCATACTATATAATTAATGGTAAAAAATGTATAGAAAACATTTTTCATATAGCATATAATCATAGGCATTAGAGTACTCTCTTAATGCCCTGTCTATATACATACATATAAGCAAGTTCTAAAATATCACAGTCCCATATAGACTACATAGTCTCTGATCGCACCATCCTCACGTACACTCCAGTAAAGTTAGGGTAGATATATACATATATATACAAACAAAAGACCATGAAACTGGGTGTACACTAGAACCATCTACAACTGCCAAAAACAACTATATGGATATGTCATTCATAACCGGACTGCCAAAGTCTTGACCCAACGTCCCCTTATTATTGCCCTCCCTCACTACCCTCCTCAGGTTACTCCTTTGGATCTTCCTCATCACCGGAAATAGATATGATGCAATCTCTGATAGTAGGCTCAACAAGCGCATGGGAATCCACCGGTGAAGGAGATAATCGAGCTCATGTTACTGGGCCACGAGTAGATAATCGAGCTCATGTTACTGGGCCACAAGTATCAGCGTCGTTACCCTGACATCGTCCATATTCCCCATGGAAAGGAGACTCTGGAATGTACTCTAGAGTCTCTCTCACAGCATGAATGGATGAACCATTGTAACTCTCTGATGGAGAAGTGCACCAACAACACAAACATGTATGGGTTCTCCGAGTCATCTAAGGACGACTAGCCTGGACCATAAGTGGTCTCTATGTAGGACCTCTCAACGAAGATATCATTCTAATCATATGCATGATATTGATATTATGTTATGATGAACATAATATCTATTATAACGAGACTAATGACTCTCTAGACGAATGCATGGATAAATGTCTCCTAATTGAGCCCCAACTAACAAATCAACAACAATGGTACCGACATTGGTTGAGCCCGACCAGTCCTATGTTGTTCTTAGGAAGCAAACAATATAAATACAATGTCGTTCCCACCATTGGTAACCAAAAGTCATATAACTATCATGCACTCAATAGCGCCAGAATACTCACCGATCGGTAAAGATAATTGTGGCATCATCCTGAGCACGATACCTTCAAGGGGGTGTCAATGCCACTGTAGTTACTACAACAAGTTCTGTCGGCTCAAGGGAGCTATCCTATTCCTGGAAAATTAATCTCCACCCACAATGTCCCCTTAACCAAATCACTCAGACAAGGTACTCCTATGGGTTCGCGACACAAATCTCATAGTGTCGTATCTTCCTATAGACTATGCTACAATAGTAGACATAGTGACGTGAATACTCTGATTCATACAAAAACATGGCTTTTCATTCTTTTAGAAAAATCAGGGAAAACCTTTTTATGGTAACGTTAAAAGCCTTTTGAAGAAGAAATTAATTCCATAGATAAAACAATATTGATCAGATTGAAAAATGAATTAGAAATGAAATTTCTCAAATTATTTTTTTGAAATAATTTTATAATTAATTTTGAAACATGCTAACTTAAGTAAAACTCAAAAAAATTGTTTCCCCTTCCTTCTTCATTTTATTTTTCATAAACATAGTCTATTATTTTTCAATTTCATAAGGAATGTCCATATGTCATGCCATGAAAATGCTTAATGACAGTTCAACAATCAATTGAGTAAGATTTCAACAGTTCAACATTCAATAGAATATTTAAGTAATCAATCCTTTCATAACAATTATCAGTCACAAAAATCAAATTCATCTAAGGACATTATCATTCAATCCAACTTAATAACTTCAATCAATCATATCAATTATAAATTAAATTAAATTGATTTACGAACAATAGAGTCTTACTACTCATTTCTTCGCAGCCACAAAAATAATATTCGAACATATCTGTTTATGGCCTAGCTTAGAGATGTACGAATATATTTGGCATCATTTCTAAACTCATATATGAAGATACTTCTCTCCATACCTTCACCTCTATCGAACTTAACGTTTCTTTGATGCAGCTTGCCTGAGTGTCGAGTACCTGATTAAGTCTTAAATGATTAATTTCGATATTGCTAATTTCATTAAGATTATAAGGAAAAATGTCTTAATGAGACTTTAGACATTAGAGTATATACAAATATTTCATTTGGACATAATTATAGTCTTAACTGGGCACGAAGAGATTTCACAGACATTTGTCGGCTCAACAGTTCAGAATTAATTTAAGAGGCCCTAGTTCACTCCGAAATGATTTATGAAATTGAAAAACTTGGAATATACGTTAAAAACTTATAGGGTAGAATTGGGTTTGTTATATTTGGACTCAAATTAGAGACTCTAACAAATTTTAGCACGTTCGGGACCTAAAATTTCATATTGGATTCCCAACGAGGTAATTAACCTTTCGTCACCTCCAGATTTCAGAAGTGTTTTATAATTCCCTAAGAGGGTTGGATATTCATACTAATAGAACCTAGGCAGTAGGTATATGATATTATAGGTCTTACTTAAGCCATTTGAGACATTACCAAAGACTTGTAGAACCCTATAGGTCTTACCCATGATTTTGACGATGTTTCGGATTCCCGATTATTTTACAACTTATGGGTAAGCCTTGAAACCCTTGGATTTTTACATCCAATTCAGAAACACACATAGGGCAGAATCCTAATGACAACATAATCACATGCATGTGATAATTTTCCAGTCCTAAGAGTTTCTAAGAACCGAACAACACCTAAAATACCCTTTTTGTTCCATCATCAATACAAGGAAGTGGGTTAGGGTTATGGACCCTTAAGCCACGAATTACAGCAGTCCAAACCTTCAAACAAAAATCTATCCAATATGCAATGGAAAATTAGCATAGCCACAACGATTTCTAGCACAATTGGAAGGTTAAAACGCAACTACAACACCTAACAACACATGGATTCACTTAACACGTTGGGCAGAATTTTGAAACAGCCAAAATTGAATTCTCCATACCTTGAAATGGTTGACTACCTACTTGGATGAAAATCTAGAGAAGAAAATGGAACCAAACTACAATCAACTCAATTTAAAGCTTCACCTAGCTAATGGATTATCAAGAGAAGAAATAAACCATAAAGAACCTAGAGATTTAAGAATAAAGGCCACAAACATGATCACCATACCTTATAGACTCAAAATTCTCACTTGCATGTGAGCTTGAAGAAGAAAATGGAGATCTTACCCCTCCCTCTAAGGCCGATGCGAGTGAGAAGAAGTACCTTAATAGATCACCATACCTTAATAGGTCAAAAACATATATTCATGAAAGTACCTTTTCATCCATGAAAATCAATTCTAAGGATGGCGCCAACATATATCCACACACTAAAGACCAATAATTATGACCTTAAGCTTTCAAGTATCTTTGACAGCATTGATCTGTTCAATGAAATTGACTCTACGTGTCATTTAATCTATAATATTGTTAAAATTAAAGTTAGTTATTGACAATGGTAAGACGAGTATAAACATAACTTATTAATGATAACATGGTACAAATCGATAGAAAAACTAACTTGATGTATTAGCATAAAAGGGACCATACACAGGTTTACACAATGAAAATACCAAATTAATCAAAATTGGGAAACATGTTCCATGTTTAAGATAAGAAGCACATAAGATGAAATCAGTAATGACAGAGATAAAAATATAGCATGAGAATAGAGTAAGGAAAGCGAAAGGCATTATTGTAAAAGATATGAAATATAAGACTAGTAAACAACTCTTATCATAATGTCTTACCACAATATATGTATCACTGAAATGGAGAAGGAAGATATGGTTACAATAAACATAAATAACAAAGTATTAGTTTTCTATAACTAACAAAGGGATAGATGAAGAGGAATGGAAATGAAACAGGAGAGCAATAAAAAGGAATCAAATTTCATTTAATGTGATGTGCCATTACTTCAAATTAGTTTAAAATTCATCAAATCACATTTAATAAAATGGAATCAAATCCCATTTAATTGTTGTAATTATCATATATTGTTATGGATTATTCATTTAATTATATTAAAAATAAAATATCAATTTCTAACTACTAATACCATATTCTGAATATTACAACTCGTGTTTATATAGAACTAATAAGTTGTCTGAAGAAAATTTTAAAAACATATATCTATCGAATAAAGTATATAATAAGAAGTGCATTAATAAATTGGTATATTTGAAACAACTATATCATTATATATATATATATATATATATATATATATAATGCAGTATCAAGTACATTGAGAGTAGACAAAAACTGAAGCAAAAAAAATGTTTTGATCGATTGGTAATATATGATCATGTACAACTTATGTACACCAAAAGTAAACCGAAACTATATCAAAAGTTGATTCAAATACATGTATAGTTTAATCATATGATCATGTATCAAACCTGCAATTGAAAATATAGTAAATTTAATATTTTCGGTTTTAAAATAATGAAAAAATATATATTTGTTTACTATAAAGTTTAATATGTTACAATGTTAGTGTCACTGTTGTGTTAAAGATAACGCTTAATGCATAAAGGATAATAAAGAAAAATAAATTACATATTTCTAGGTTATGGAAATCCTTCAACTGATTGAACTCTTGAAAAGGCAACATAGAGTTGGCCATTACTGATAATAGGTCGAAGAATTACAATCCAGCACTTGCTAGTGATTGACCTTGTAACTTGTTGATTGTTATAGCATATGAAACAGTGAACGGAAATTGTCTCCTTATAATTTGAAAGGCCATTGTGATTGCAACTTAGATAAATTCTTTCGTGGTATGTAGAATATCTTTCCAACCTTTTTTTCCTGTCATTATCCTGGCTTCGATGACATGGTTTGCTAGTCTATAACAATCATTCTTGTTCTTTTTCACAAGCCTTTAGATTGATCTAAATTTCTCAAAAGCGTTATTAATGTTCCCAGTTTCAATTTGATCTTATAGTTTGGTATCTGAAGTTCTTAGTGAGTTTACAAACTCAAGAGTAAGTCCTTCTAGAGCTCCATTCCCATTAGCCTCTGACCTATAAATGGAATCTGGGCTTAGATGCTCCCTTTCATCACCTTTAATCGCAAAAAAACATGTTAATGTTTTAATAGTAAAAATTATGACTATGTAACAAAATATAGATAGAAAGGTATACATGGGATAAATGATATAACATAATCATTTATTTCATCAATTGTTTCAATTGTTGAAGCCAAAATAGTTCTACATTGAAGCAATTCCTCATTCAAGTATTGATGTACTAAATTTGGATATGTACTACTAACTATAGCATGGTTGTGATTACCATAATTAGTTATCAGAAATTGTTCAAGTATTTCAATCTTTGCATAACTATCATTTGGCTCTAACAATTTTCCATCACCTAAATCTAAAATCCATTTTGAAAATTCTTTAACTTGTGATTGATTTGTGTTGTTTATATTATTTTGTAGACGCATATTTTTTGTTAAAGTTAATACCTGACAATTGTTCCAAAGATATGATACATTTATTGTAGTATTAATAATGTTTGGTCGACTTCCTCTTGGAATGACTAAGATAATTTGCCTAAGATTATCACAAAAAATATTGACTTTTCCACCAAAATTTGAATTTCCATTGCCTTTGAAACTCATGATATATGTGAGGGTTTTATCTAACACTTCAAAGCAATACTTGTATATCATTGGAGCTTCATCCCATATTATCAACTTTATCTTTTTCAACATTGTGCAAGTTCACTCCCTTGATAAATGTTGCGCGTAGAGTTCTCAAGGGTAGGAACTTGTATGGCAAACTTAAAGGGTGTTGTTCTTTCCCGTGGAATTTAAAATGTTGCTATTCCACTTGATGTCACAGTTAAAACTATGTGATTCTCTGAACGCATTGCAAAAGCTAATGTTTTCCACATGTACATTTTACCAATACCACCGTAACCATATAGGAAGAAGGTTCTGCCATTACCATCGTTTACAACTTTCATGACTTTATTGAAAATGACCCTTTGTTCATTTCAAAACGAAAATTAACCATTTTTAATAACCAAATGTGATATCATGTGATGTAATGATACTTCTAAAGTAAAGGCAAGTAAAGTATCATATAAGTGAGTTAAAGCATTGTGTAAACTCATCTCTTAATTTTACTTTATCATAATCAAGCTCGGCATATATAAGTCTATTTCCTGACTAACTTTTGATTCTCTCATCTGGATATGGCATTAATGGGTAGTCCCTAAGACTTTTTCTATTTTATTGTAACAGATTCTCAATATCTAAGAAAGTGAGATTTTGCAATTGTTGTTCAATAGCTGCAAATCTAAAAAGAAAACATGTCTTGCATCAACTCATATGGTTACGATGAATTGAATAGTAAAGAAATTTGAAAACAATTGCATGTGAAATATGTACCTTGCATTTTGCACAACCTTCTTTGGTTATAAAGAATGTCATATACTATTAATTGCCATGTTTATTGCCATACATGTTTTGAACGATTGATGTTATTTGAGGTAAGCATTGTGACAAACAATTTCTGTAAGTAGTGACCTGATCCCCATTCATTAACTTCTTTAATAGCTTCAATATATTCCTTATCATCCTCAAGAAAACCCATAGCGAATCATACTTCCCTAAAAGTGGGATATATTACATTGTTCACTTTCCTTTTTTCTTCGTAATTACATGGTCCCTTTATTGTAGTTAACATTATCCTCAAATAAAGTAGCTCTCCAGTGCTTGAAGGAACCGAAATGAGTCTGCCAATTGTGTACCCTTGCTTCCTTGGTTTCCAAGATCTATTATGACTAATGTATACAAATTTTGAAACAAATTGAGCCTATGTGAAATTTCTTGCAGTAGCATAGGTTGTGCTTGCTTTCATCCAAGATATAAACATTGATTGCTTAACTATTGGCTTAGAAAGAATGTCATCAATAACTTCACAATCATCAAATATAATAAATTGCTAATCTTAAAGATGGAAATATAATCTTTCAATCATTGGTGATCTACCATCAATTGAAAATGAAAATTCTCCAACATGCCTCACAAGGTGTAACGCCTCGAAAATTACTCCAAAACATTCTTGCTCAAAAATGGTATATATTTTTTTTGATGGCATATGAAATTTATTTCCATACAATGCGGAAAATCAAAATCACCATTACCTAAAGGTAATAAAAATATAACTCAATATAACTTTGAATCACACTTCATTAGAATATTATGAAATGTTGGTACGAAGTACAAGGCGGAATCCTAATCGTCGCCCAAATAAAACTACTCGCAAAATAAATGCCCTACACAAGTACACTAATCAAAAAGCACAAGGGTCGGTGTAGGTATAACTGTTTTCCTCAATCCTCCATGCCCCCTCGTGGGACATCGACAAGCGGTAACTCAGAATCTTGGCAGAATGATCCATCTTAACAAAATGCGAATAGAAGAAAAATAGAATAGAAAGAAAAGGGAGTAAAACATCTAATGAATATTACTCATTGACGGCGTAGAATTACACAGAATATTACATCCAGACAGACACGCATAAAACATAATATATACATCACATAAAAAAAATGCACAATGATGAATGATGTTATAATCTCATATTATGAGGATCAAAGTCCACAATCTCAATATATGAATGTTATGCTTGTTTCATCCATCCTTTCACCAATATCCTCCCAATAAACTATTCGGAAATGACCAAGACTACAGGTCCCATAACAAGCCGATTTGAAAGCACCAAAATTATTCCTCGCAAAGATATATGATTGATCTGTTCCGAAGAACTGTCCATTTCAGGACGGTGTCATATCAAACACTTTCTGGGCATCCCTCTCATAGATCCTGATTACAAAGAGGGGTTGTCAGAGAACGTCTACTTTGCGCTGTGAGAACTGTCCGATCCAACAGAATA